>NW_026728854.1:340000-372500 GCF_030272615.1 Cryptomeria japonica | reverse complement strand
GAAGTCGGAGCTCGGTTTGCCCCGGGTGCGCACCTTGGTGGGCGCCATGGTGCACTCCGAGGTGCCCAAGATTGGTGCGCACCAAGGAGCGCTCCGAAGTGCGCTCCAAGGTGCGCAGGTGCGCGCGAAGTCGAAAGTTGGGTTAATTGTCCGGTTTGCCTCGGGTGCGCACCTTGCGTGCACCTTCGCCAGGGTGGGCGCCTTGGTGCGCACACCTTGGCTGGGCTGCGCACCCGGGCGCGCACACCTTGGCACCCGCGTTTCCTTCATTTTAAGTTTTTTTTTTTTACAATCTCTCAAGTGGGAAATTCTATAATCTCAACTTTTTTTGCCTTTTCAGGAAACTTTTGAATGGAGCGCATCATTGGTGCGCTCCGAAGTGTGCTCCAAGGTGCGCACCTCTGGTGTGCTCCAAAGCTCTCTCTAGCTGCGTGCACCTGCCCCGGCCGCGCACCCGGCCCCGCCCAGCTTCGCTCACCTGTCCCGGGCGTCTGGTGCGGAACCTTAGAGTAAGAAACATCACCGTGCACCTTGGCCAACGTGCGCGACTCGACCGAGCGCGCACTGGCCGAGGTGCACACCGATTTCACCTGGGTGCGCGCGCAGCACCTCGGGCGCACCGGGGTGCGCGCACAACGCCCGGGTTGCACCGTGGCCTGTGTGCTCGGGGCGCCTCGGGTGCGCGCTCGGTGTCGCCCCCCGCGCGCGCGGTAGTGCGGGCAGCGCACCCCGGCCCGGCCCGGCCCCGACGAGAACGCAAACGGGCAAAAGGTTTATTCAAATAGCATTGCGACGCCCGGCGAAAAACTAAAAAAGGGTGCAACACCGGGACTTCCCGGGAGGTCACCCATCCCAGTACTACTCCGGCCCAAGCGCGCTTAACTGCGGAGTTCTGATGGGATCCGGTGCACTAACGCTGGTATGATCGCACCCGTTATGAGCTTGTCGCAGTGTGTACTTAGCAAACCGCGACCCACGTGCGAATCCACCCCGGCCACCCACCCCCGTCGAGGTGCACACCCTCCCTCGCGAAGTGCGCCCCGTTCGCCAAGTGTGAGCCCTGCCCGGGTGCGCGCACCTTGCTAGGGCGTCGGGTGTGCACCCGGCCCGGCCTACGTGCGTGCACCTGGACGGGGCGTCGTGTGCGTGCAGTGTCCCGTCTGCAACGCGGTGCCCACACACCACCTCGGGCGCAACGACCTGCGCTCACATGTGGGCCGAGTGCACCTTGGTGCATGTTCGGGGCGCCTCGGGTGCACGCTCGATCTTGCCCCGGTGCACCAAGGCGCTCGGTTTGCCCCGGGTGCGCACTTGGTGCAAGGTGGGCACCCAAAATAGGGATCAAGCACCAAAACACAAGTTTCGGGATGCAAAATGGGACCCAAGGACCACAAATGCGTTCCAAGACCCATGATGGGTCCACGAGAACAAAAATGTGTTCCGAGACTTAATAAACAAATATTGGGTTTTAGGAGAAGAAACATGCTCTGATGCCCAAAACGAGAATCGACCCCGAAAAGGCCACAGGCCAAAAGTGGGATGCGAGACAAAAAAAAATGGGACCCGAGGACCAAAATTGGGTTCCCAGGTCGAAGACAGGGCAACCGGACAAGAAACGACCTCTAAGGCTCGAAATGAGTCCCGACGACTAAAACTTGACAAGAAGCACCCATCAGGCACCCAACTCGACACCCATGGGATGCCGACCCACCCGGGCTTCCACCTAGCACACCTTGGCACCCACCCACCCTCGCACCCAACCTCGCACCCAACTTAGCACCTTTGAACCCACATTGGCACTCACCCTGACCCTGGCACCTTGGAACCCACATTGGCACTCACCTTGACCCTGGCACCCACCTTTGCACTCACCTTGGGACCCACCCTGGCTCCCACCTCGGCACCCACCCAGACACCCACCTTGGTTCCTTGGCACCCACCTTGGATCCTTGGCACCCACCCCGACACCCACCTTGGCACGCAACTTGGCTACTTGCCACCCACCTTGGCTCCTTGACGCCCACCCCGACAACCACCCCGTGACCTACCCTGGCTAGGGTTGGTGCACACCCACCCTGGTGCCCACCTTGGCACCCACCCCATGACCCACCTTGGCACGCACCTTAGTACCCACCCCGTTACCCACCCTAGGACCCACCCCGTGACCCACCTTGGCCAGGGTGGGTGCCTTGGTGCGCACAACTTGCCTGGGCTGCACACCAGGGCGGGCTCAAGATGGCACCCGCGTTCCGTTTTTTTCACTATCTTTCAAAACGGAAATTTTAAAATCTCGTTTTTTTTTTTTTTTTGCCTTTTCTGGAAATTAGTGAAGGCAGCGCATCAAAGGTGCGCAATGCTGGTGCGAACCCGGGAGCGCTCCGATGTGTGCTCCAAGGTGCGGCGTGCACGAAGTCCGAGCCCGGCTTGCCCCGGGTGCGCACCTCGCGTGCACCTTCGCCGGGGTGAGCACCTTGGCTGGGTTGCGCGCCCTGGTGCGCACCAAGGAGCGCTCTGAAGTGTGCTCCAAGGTGCGGCGTGCACGAAGTCGGAGCTCGGTTTGCCCCGGGTGTGCACCTCGGGTGCGCACCTCGCGTGCACCTTCGCTGCGGTGGGCACCTTGGCTGGGTTGCGCGCCTTGGTGGGCACCATGCAGTGCACGAAGTCGGAGCCCGGTTTGCCCCGGGCGCGCACCTCCGCCAGGGTGGGCACCTTGGTGCGCACAACTTGCCTGGGCTGCGCACCAGGAAGGGCTCAAGATGGCACCCGCGTTCCGTTTTTTTCACTATCTTTCAGAACGGAAATTTTAAAATATCGTTTTTTTTTGCCTTTTCTGGAAATTAGTGAAGGCAGCGCATCAAAGGTGCGCAACGCTGGTGCGAACCTGGGAGCGCTCCGATGTGTGCTCCAAGGTGCGGCGTGCACGAAGTCGGAGCCCGGTTTGCCCCGGGTGCGCCCTGGTGGGCACCATGGTGCGCACCAAGGAGCGCTCCGAAGTGTGCTCCAAGGTGCGGCCTGCACGAAGTCGGAGCCCGGTTTGCCCCGGGCGTGCACCGCGGGTGGGCACCTTGGTGCGCATGCCTTGCCTGGGCTGCGCACCAGGGCGGGCTCAAGATGGCACCCGCGTTCCGTTTTTTTCACTATCTTTCAAAACGGAAATTTTAAAATCTCATTTTTTTTTGCCTTTTCTGGAAATTAGTGAAGGCAGCGCATCAAAGGTGCGCACCTCGCTGCCCACCACGGTGCGCAACGCCGGTGGGCACCCGGGAGTGCTTCGAAGTGTGCTCCAAGGTGCTGCGTGCACGTTGTCGGAGCCCGGTTTGCCCCGGGTGCGCACCTCGCGTGCACCTTCGTCGGGGTGGGCACCTTGGCTGGGTTTGCCCCGGCTGCGCTCCGAAGCGGGGTTATTGGAGCGCCGCCTCTTTTTTTGTCGGAGCGTTTGGTGGGGTTTCTCGCATTGGCTCTTCCCAGGCCCGGTTGCCACCCTGGCGCGCACGAAGTCGGAAGTAGGGTTAATTGCCCGGGTGCGCACCTTTGCCAGGGTGGGCACCTTACCTGGGCTGTGCACCAGGGCGGGCTCAAGATGGCACCCGCGTTCCGTTTTTTTCACTATCTTTCAAAACGGAAATTTTAAAATCTCCTCTTTTTTTTGCCTTTTCTGGAAATTAGTGAAGGCAGCGCATCAAAGGTGCGCACCTCGCTGCCCACCTTGGTGTGCTCTGAGGTGCGCACCCGGGAGCGCTACGAAGTGTGCTCCAAGGTGCGGCGTGCACGTTGTCGGAGCCCGGTTTGCCCCGGGTGCGCACCTCGCCTGCACCTTGGCCGGGGTGGGCACCCTGGCTGGGTTTGCCCAGGGTGCGCTCCGAAGCGGGGTTACTGGAGCGCCCCCTCTTTTTTTGTCAGAGCGTTTGGTGGGGTTTCTCGCATTGGCTCTTCCCAGGCCCGGTTGTTGGGTGCGCTCCCACCCTGGCGCGCGCGAAGTTGGAAGTTGGGTTAATTGCCCGGGCGCGCACCTTCGCCAGGGTGGGCACCTTGGTGCGCACACCTTGGCTGGGCTGCGCACCAGGGCGGGCTCAAGATGGCACCAGCATTCCCTTTTTCTCACTATCTTTCAAAACGGAAATTTTAAAATCTCGTTTTTTTTTGCCTTTTATGGAAATTAGTGAAGGCATCGCATCAAAGGTGCGCACCTCGCTGCCCACCTTGGTGTGCTCCGAGGTGCCCACCACGGTGCGCTCCGAGGTGCCCACCACGGTGCGCAACGCCGGTGCGAACCCGGGAGCGCCCCGATGTGTGCTCCAAGGTGCGGCGTGCACGAAGCCGGACCCCGGTTTGCCCCGGGTGCGCACCTCGCGTGCACCTTGGTGCGCACACCTTGGCTGGGTTGCGCGGCCTGGTGGGCACCATGGTGCGCACCAAGGAGCGCTCCAAAGTGTGCTCCAAGGTGCGGCGTGCACGAAGTCCTAGCCCGGTTTGCCCCGGGTGCGCACCTTCGCCGCGGTGGGCACCATGGCGTGCACGAAGTCGGAGCCCGGTTTGCCCCGGGTGCGCACCTCGCGTGCACCTTCGCCGGGGTGGGCACCTCGGCTGGGTTGCGCGCCCTGGTGCGCACCAAGGAGCGCTCCGAAGTGTGCTCCAAGGTGCGGCGTGCACGAAGTCGGAGCCCGGTTTGCCCCGGGTGCGCACCTTCGCCGCGGTGGGCACCCTGGTGCGCACCATGGCGTGCACGAAGTCGGAGCCCGGTTTGCCCCGGGTGCGCACCTCGCGTGCACCTTCGGCGGGGTTGCGCGCCCTGGTGCGCACCAAGGAGCGCTCCGAAGTGTGCTCCAAGGTGCGGCGTGCACGAAGTCGGAGCCCGGTTTGCCCCGGGTGCGCACCTCGCGTGCACCTTCGGCGGGGTTGCGCGCCCTGGTGGGCACCATGGTGCGCACCAAGGAGCGCTCCGAAGTGTGCTCCAAGGTGCGGCGTGCACGAAGTCGGAGCCCGGTTTGCCCCGGGTGCGCACCTCGCGTGCACCTTCGCCGCGGTGGGCACCATGGCGTGCACGAAGTCGGAGCCCGGTTTGCCCCGGGTGCGCACCTCGCGTGCACCTTCGCCGGGGTGGGCACCTCGGCTGGGTTGCGCGCCCTGGTGCGCACCAAGGAGCGCTCCGAAGTGTGCTCCAAGGTGCGGCGTGCACGAAGTCGGAGCCCGGTTTGCCCCGGGTGCGCACCTCGCGTGCACCTTCGCCGCGGTGGGCACCATGGCGTGCACGAAGTCGGAGCCCGGTTTGCCCCGGGTGCGCACCCCGCGTGCACCTTCGCCGGGGTGGGCACCTCGGCTGGGTTGCGCGCCCTGGTGCGCACCAAGGAGCGCTCCGAAGTGTGCTCCAAGGTGCGGCGTGCACGAAGTCGGAGCCCGGTTTGCCCCGGGTGCGCACCTCGCGTGCACCTTCGCCGCGGTGGGCACCTTGGCTGGGTTGGGCACCATTGAGCGCTCCGAAGTGTGCTCCAAGGTGCGCACCATGGCCCTCCAAGGTGCGCAGCATGGCGTGCACGAAGTCGGAGCCCGGTTTGCCCCGGGTGCGCACCTCGCGTGCACCTTCGCCAGGGTGGGCACCTCGGTGCGCACACCTTCTCAATGTTTTCTTGCCTTTTCTGGAAATTGGTGAAGGCAGCGCATCAAAGGTGCGCACCTCGGTGTGCTCCGAGGTGCGAACCCGAGAGCGCTCCGAGGTGCCCACGAAGTCGAAAGTCGGGTTAATTGCATTGTTTTCCCCGGGTGCGCTCCGAGGTGCGCAACATCGGTGCGCACCAAGGAGGGCTCCGAAGTGTGCTCCAAGGTGCGCACGATTCGGAGCTCGGTTTGCCCGGGGTGCGCACACCTTGGCTGGGTTGCGCACCCTTTGTGCGCTCCAAGGTGCGCACGAAGTCGGAGCTCGGTTTGCCCCGGGTGCGCACCTTCGCCAGGGTGCGCACCTTGATGCGCACGCCTTGGCTGGGCTGCGCACCTTGGTGGGCGCCATGGTGCGCACCTTTCGTGCGCTCCAAGGTGCGCACGAAGTCGGAGCTCGGTTTGCCCCGGGTGCGCACCTTGGTGGGCGCCATGGTGCACTCCGAGGTGCCCAAGATTGGTGCGCACCAAGGAGCGCTCCGAAGTGCGCTCCAAGGTGCGCAGGTGCGCGCGAAGTCGAAAGTTGGGTTAATTGTCCGGTTTGCCTCGGGTGCGCACCTTGCGTGCACCTTCGCCAGGGTGGGCGCCTTGGTGCGCACACCTTGGCTGGGCTGCGCACCCGGGCGCGCACACCTTGGCACCCGCGTTTCCTTCATTTTAAATTTTTTTTTTTTACAATCTCTCAAGTGGGAAATTCTATAATCTCAACTTTTTTTGCCTTTTCAGGAAACTTTTGAATGGAGCGCATCATTGGTGCGCTCCGAAGTGTGCTCCAAGGTGCGCACCTCTGGTGTGCTCCAAAGCTCTCTCCAGCTGCGTGCACCTGCCCCGGCCGCGCACCCGGCCCCGCCCAGCTTCGCTCACCTGTCCCGGGCGTCTGGTGCGGAACCTTAGAGTAAGAAACATCACCGTGCACCTTGGCCAACGTGCGCGACTCGACCGAGCGCGCACTGGCCGAGGTGCACACCGATTTCACCTGGGTGCGCGCGCAGCACCTCGGGCGCACCGGGGTGCGCGCACAACGCCCGGGTTGCACCGTGGCCTGTGTGCTCGGGGCGCCTCGGGTGCGCGCTCGGTGTCGCCCCCGCGCGCGCGGTAGTGCGGGCAGCGCACCCCGGCCCGGCCCGGCCCCGACGAGAACGCAAACGGGCAAAAGGTTTATTCAAATAGCATTGCGACGCCCGGCGAAAAACTAAGAAAGGGTGCAACACCGGGACTTCCCGGGAGGTCACCCATCCCAGTACTACTCCGGCCCAAGCGCGCTTAACTGCGGAGTTCTGATGGGATCCGGTGCACTAACGCTGGTATGATCGCACCCGTTATGAGCTTGTCGCAGTGTGTACTTAGCAAACCGCGACCCACGTGCGAATCCACCCCGGCCACCCACCCCCGTCGAGGTGCACACCCTCCCTCGCGAAGTGCGCCCCGTTCGCCAAGTGTGAGCCCTGCCCGGGTGCGCGCACCTTGCTAGGGCGTCGGGTGTGCACCCGGCCCGGCCTACGTGCGTGCACCTGGACGGGGCGTCGTGTGCGTGCAGTGTCCCGTCTGCAACGCGGTGCCCACACACCACCTCGGGCGCAACGACCTGCGCTCACATGTGGGCCGAGTGCACCTTGGTGCATGTTCGGGGCGCCTCGGGTGCACGCTCGATCTTGCCCCGGTGCACCAAGGCGCTCGGTTTGCCCCGGGTGCGCACTTGGTGCAAGGTGGGCACCCAAAATAGGGATCAAGCACCAAAACACAAGTTTCGGGATGCAAAATGGGACCCAAGGACCACAAATGCGTTCCAAGACCCATGATGGGTCCACGAGAACAAAAATGTGTTCCGAGACTTAATAAACAAATATTGGGTTTTAGGAGAAGAAACATGCTCTGATGCCCAAAACGAGAATCGACCCCGAAAAGGCCACAGGCCAAAAGTGGGATGCGAGACAAAAAAAAATGGGACCCGAGGACCAAAATTGGGTTCCCAGGTCGAAGACAGGGCAACCGGACAAGAAACGACCTCTAAGGCTCGAAATGAGTCCCGACGACTAAAACTTGACAAGAAGCACCCATCAGGCACCCAACTCGACACCCATGGGATGCCGACCCACCCGGGCTTCCACCTAGCACACCTTGGCACCCACCCACCCTCGCACCCAACCTCGCACCCAACTTAGCACCTTTGAACCCACATTGGCACTCACCCTGACCCTGGCACCTTGGAACCCACATTGGCACTCACCTTGACCCTGGCACCCACCTTTGCACTCACCTTGGGACCCACCCTGGCTCCCACCTCGGCACCCACCCAGACACCCACCTTGGTTCCTTGGCACCCACCTTGGATCCTTGGCACCCACCCCGACACCCACCTTGGCACGCAACTTGGCTACTTGCCACCCACCTTGGCTCCTTGACGCCCACCCCGACAACCACCCCGTGACCTACCCTGGCTAGGGTTGGTGCACACCCACCCTGGTGCCCACCTTGGCACCCACCCCATGACCCACCTTGGCACGCACCTTAGTACCCACCCCGTTACCCACCCTAGGACCCACCCCGTGACCCACCTTGGCCAGGGTGGGTGCCTTGGTGCGCACAACTTGCCTGGGCTGCACACCAGGGCGGGCTCAAGATGGCACCCGCGTTCCGTTTTTTTCACTATCTTTCAAAACGGAAATTTTAAAATCTCGTTTTTTTTTTTTTTTTGCCTTTTCTGGAAATTAGTGAAGGCAGCGCATCAAAGGTGCGCAATGCTGGTGCGAACCCGGGAGCGCTCCGATGTGTGCTCCAAGGTGCGGCGTGCACGAAGTCCGAGCCCGGCTTGCCCCGGGTGCGCACCTCGCGTGCACCTTCGCCGGGGTGAGCACCTTGGCTGGGTTGCGCGCCCTGGTGCGCACCAAGGAGCGCTCTGAAGTGTGCTCCAAGGTGCGGCGTGCACGAAGTCGGAGCTCGGTTTGCCCCGGGTGTGCACCTCGGGTGCGCACCTCGCGTGCACCTTCGCTGCGGTGGGCACCTTGGCTGGGTTGCGCGCCTTGGTGGGCACCATGCAGTGCACGAAGTCGGAGCCCGGTTTGCCCCGGGCGCGCACCTCCGCCAGGGTGGGCACCTTGGTGCGCACAACTTGCCTGGGCTGCGCACCAGGAAGGGCTCAAGATGGCACCCGCGTTCCGTTTTTTTCACTATCTTTCAGAACGGAAATTTTAAAATATCGTTTTTTTTTGCCTTTTCTGGAAATTAGTGAAGGCAGCGCATCAAAGGTGCGCAACGCTGGTGCGAACCTGGGAGCGCTCCGATGTGTGCTCCAAGGTGCGGCGTGCACGAAGTCGGAGCCCAGTTTGCCCCGGGTGCGCCCTGGTGGGCACCATGGTGCGCACCAAGGAGCGCTCCGAAGTGTGCTCCAAGGTGCGGCCTGCACGAAGTCGGAGCCCGGTTTGCCCCGGGCGTGCACCGCGGGTGGGCACCTTGGTGCGCATGCCTTGCCTGGGCTGCGCACCAGGGCGGGCTCAAGATGGCACCCGCGTTCCGTTTTTTTCACTATCTTTCAAAACGGAAATTTTAAAATCTCATTTTTTTTTGCCTTTTCTGGAAATTAGTGAAGGCAGCGCATCAAAGGTGCGCACCTCGCTGCCCACCACGGTGCGCAACGCCGGTGGGCACCCGGGAGTGCTTCGAAGTGTGCTCCAAGGTGCTGCGTGCACGTTGTCGGAGCCCGGTTTGCCCCGGGTGCGCACCTCGCGTGCACCTTCGTCGGGGTGGGCACCTTGGCTGGGTTTGCCCCGGCTGCGCTCCGAAGCGGGGTTATTGGAGCGCCGCCTCTTTTTTTGTCGGAGCGTTTGGTGGGGTTTCTCGCATTGGCTCTTCCCAGGCCCGGTTGCCACCCTGGCGCGCACGAAGTCGGAAGTAGGGTTAATTGCCCGGGTGTGCACCTTTGCCAGGGTGGGCACCTTACCTGGGCTGTGCACCAGGGCGGGCTCAAGATGGCACCCGCGTTCCGTTTTTTTCACTATCTTTCAAAACGGAAATTTTAAAATCTCCTCTTTTTTTTGCCTTTTCTGGAAATTAGTGAAGGCAGCGCATCAAAGGTGCGCACCTCGCTGCCCACCTTGGTGTGCTCTGAGGTGCGCACCCGGGAGCGCTACGAAGTGTGCTCCAAGGTGCGGCGTGCACGTTGTCGGAGCCCGGTTTGCCCCGGGTGCGCACCTCGCCTGCACCTTGGCCGAGGTGGGCACCCTGGCTGGGTTTGCCCAGGGTGCGCTCCGAAGCGGGGTTACTGGAGCGCCCCCTCTTTTTTTGTCAGAGCGTTTGGTGGGGTTTCTCGCATTGGCTCTTCCCAGGCCCGGTTGTTGGGTGCGCTCCCACCCTGGCGCGCGCGAAGTTGGAAGTTGGGTTAATTGCCCGGGCGCGCACCTTCGCCAGGGTGGGCACCTTGGTGCGCACACCTTGGCTGGGCTGCGCACCAGGGCGGGCTCAAGATGGCACCAGCATTCCCTTTTTCTCACTATCTTTCAAAACGGAAATTTTAAAATCTCGTTTTCTTTTGCCTTTTATGGAAATTAGTGAAGGCATCGCATCAAAGGTGCGCACCTCGCTGCCCACCTTGGTGTGCTCCGAGGTGCCCACCACGGTGCGCTCCGAGGTGCCCACCACGGTGCGCAACGCCGGTGCGAACCCGGGAGCGCCCCGATGTGTGCTCCAAGGTGCGGCGTGCACGAAGCCGGACCCCGGTTTGCCCCGGGTGCGCACCTCGCGTGCACCTTGGTGCGCACACCTTGGCTGGGTTGCGCGGCCTGGTGGGCACCATGGTGCGCACCAAGGAGCGCTCCGAAGTGTGCTCCAAGGTGCGGCGTGCACGAAGTCCTAGCCCGGTTTGCCCCGGGTGCGCACCTTCGCCGCGGTGGGCACCATGGCGTGCACGAAGTCGGAGCCCGGTTTGCCCCGGGTGCGCACCTCGCGTGCACCTTCGCCGGGGTGGGCACCTCGGCTGGGTTGCGCGCCCTGGTGCGCACCAAGGAGCGCTCCGAAGTGTGCTCCAAGGTGCGGCGTGCACGAAGTCGGAGCCCGGTTTGCCCCGGGTGCGCACCTTCGCCGCGGTGGGCACCCTGGTGCGCACCATGGCGTGCACGAAGTCGGAGCCCGGTTTGCCCCGGGTGCGCACCTCGCGTGCACCTTCGGCGGGGTTGCGCGCCCTGGTGCGCACCAAGGAGCGCTCCGAAGTGTGCTCCAAGGTGCGGCGTGCACGAAGTCGGAGCCCGGTTTGCCCCGGGTGCGCACCTCGCGTGCACCTTCGGCGGGGTTGCGCGCCCTGGTGGGCACCATGGTGCGCACCAAGGAGCGCTCCGAAGTGTGCTCCAAGGTGCGGCGTGCACGAAGTCGGAGCCCGGTTTGCCCCGGGTGCGCACCTCGCGTGCACCTTCGCCGCGGTGGGCACCATGGCGTGCACGAAGTCGGAGCCCGGTTTGCCCCGGGTGCGCACCTCGCGTGCACCTTCGCCGCGGTGGGCACCATGGCGTGCACGAAGTCGGAGCCCGGTTTGCCCCGGGTGCGCACCTCGCGTGCACCTTCGCTGGGGTGGGCACCTCGGCTGGGTTGCGCGCCCTGGTGCGCACCAAGGAGCGCTCCGAAGTGTGCTCCAAGGTGCGGCGTGCACGAAGTCGGAGCCCGGTTTGCCCCGGGTGCGCACCTCGCGTGCACCTTCGCCGCGGTGGGCACCATGGCGTGCACGAAGTCGGAGCCCGGTTTGCCCCGGGTGCGCACCCCGCGTGCACCTTCGCCGGGGTGGGCACCTCGGCTGGGTTGCGCGCCCTGGTGCGCACCAAGGAGCGCTCCGAAGTGTGCTCCAAGGTGCGGCGTGCACGAAGTCGGAGCCCGGTTTCCCCGGGTGCGCACCTCGCGTGCACCTTCGCCGCGGTGGGCACCTTGGCTGGGTTGGGCACCATTGAGCGCTCCGAAGTGTGCTCCAAGGTGCGCACCATGGCCCTCCAAGGTGCGCAGCATGGCGTGCACGAAGTCGGAGCCCGGTTTGCCCCGGGTGCGCACCTCGCGTGCACCTTCGCCAGGGTGGGCACCTCGGTGCGCACACCTTCTCAATGTTTTCTTGCCTTTTCTGGAAATTGGTGAAGGCAGCGCATCAAAGGTGCGCACCTCGGTGTGCTCCGAGGTGCGAACCCGAGAGCGCTCCGAGGTGCCCACGAAGTCGAAAGTCGGGTTAATTGCATTGTTTTCCCCGGGTGCGCTCCGAGGTGCGCAACATCGGTGCGCACCAAGGAGGGCTCCGAAGTGTGCTCCAAGGTGCGCACGATTCGGAGCTCGGTTTGCCCGGGGTGCGCACACCTTGGCTGGGTTGCGCACCCTTTGTGCGCTCCAAGGTGCGCACGAAGTCGGAGCTCGGTTTGCCCCGGGTGCGCACCTTCGCCAGGGTGCGCACCTTGATGCGCACGCCTTGGCTGGGCTGCGCACCTTGGTGGGCGCCATGGTGCGCACCTTTCGTGCGCTCCAAGGTGCGCACGAAGTCGGAGCTCGGTTTGCCCCGGGTGCGCACCTTGGTGGGCGCCATGGTGCACTCCGAGGTGCCCAAGATTGGTGCGCACCAAGGAGCGCTCCGAAGTGCGCTCCAAGGTGCGCAGGTGCGCGCGAAGTCGAAAGTTGGGTTAATTGTCCGGTTTGCCTCGGGTGCGCACCTTGCGTGCACCTTCGCCAGGGTGGGCGCCTTGGTGCGCACACCTTGGCTGGGCTGCGCACCCGGGCGCGCACACCTTGGCACCCGCGTTTCCTTCATTTTAAATTTTTTTTTTTTACAATCTCTCAAGTGGGAAATTCTATAATCTCAACTTTTTTTGCCTTTTCAGGAAACTTTTGAATGGAGCGCATCATTGGTGCGCTCCGAAGTGTGCTCCAAGGTGCGCACCTCTGGTGTGCTCCAAAGCTCTCTCCAGCTGCGTGCACCTGCCCCGGCCGCGCACCCGGCCCCGCCCAGCTTCGCTCACCTGTCCCGGGCGTCTGGTGCGGAACCTTAGAGTAAGAAACATCACCGTGCACCTTGGCCAACGTGCGCGACTCGACCGAGCGCGCACTGGCCGAGGTGCACACCGATTTCACCTGGGTGCGCGCGCAGCACCTCGGGCGCACCGGGGTGCGCGCACAACGCCCGGGTTGCACCGTGGCCTGTGTGCTCGGGGCGCCTCGGGTGCGCGCTCGGTGTCGCCCCCGCGCGCGCGGTAGTGCGGGCAGCGCACCCCGGCCCGGCCCGGCCCCGACGAGAACGCAAACGGGCAAAAGGTTTATTCAAATAGCATTGCGACGCCCGGCGAAAAACTAAGAAAGGGTGCAACACCGGGACTTCCCGGGAGGTCACCCATCCCAGTACTACTCCGGCCCAAGCGCGCTTAACTGCGGAGTTCTGATGGGATCCGGTGCACTAACGCTGGTATGATCGCACCCGTTATGAGCTTGTCGCAGTGTGTACTTAGCAAACCGCGACCCACGTGCGAATCCACCCCGGCCACCCACCCCCGTCGAGGTGCACACCCTCCCTCGCGAAGTGCGCCCCGTTCGCCAAGTGTGAGCCCTGCCCGGGTGCGCGCACCTTGCTAGGGCGTCGGGTGTGCACCCGGCCCGGCCTACGTGCGTGCACCTGGACGGGGCGTCGTGTGCGTGCAGTGTCCCGTCTGCAACGCGGTGCCCACACACCACCTCGGGCGCAACGACCTGCGCTCACATGTGGGCCGAGTGCACCTTGGTGCATGTTCGGGGCGCCTCGGGTGCACGCTCGATCTTGCCCCGGTGCACCAAGGCGCTCGGTTTGCCCCGGGTGCGCACTTGGTGCAAGGTGGGCACCCAAAATAGGGATCAAGCACCAAAACACAAGTTTCGGGATGCAAAATGGGACCCAAGGACCACAAATGCGTTCCAAGACCCATGATGGGTCCACGAGAACAAAAATGTGTTCCGAGACTTAATAAACAAATATTGGGTTTTAGGAGAAGAAACATGCTCTGATGCCCAAAACGAGAATCGACCCCGAAAAGGCCACAGGCCAAAAGTGGGATGCGAGACAAAAAAAAATGGGACCCGAGGACCAAAATTGGGTTCCCAGGTCGAAGACAGGGCAACCGGACAAGAAACGACCTCTAAGGCTCGAAATGAGTCCCGACGACTAAAACTTGACAAGAAGCACCCATCAGGCACCCAACTCGACACCCATGGGATGCCGACCCACCCGGGCTTCCACCTAGCACACCTTGGCACCCACCCACCCTCGCACCCAACCTCGCACCCAACTTAGCACCTTTGAACCCACATTGGCACTCACCCTGACCCTGGCACCTTGGAACCCACATTGGCACTCACCTTGACCCTGGCACCCACCTTTGCACTCACCTTGGGACCCACCCTGGCTCCCACCTCGGCACCCACCCAGACACCCACCTTGGTTCCTTGGCACCCACCTTGGATCCTTGGCACCCACCCCGACACCCACCTTGGCACGCAACTTGGCTACTTGCCACCCACCTTGGCTCCTTGACGCCCACCCCGACAACCACCCCGTGACCTACCCTGGCTAGGGTTGGTGCACACCCACCCTGGTGCCCACCTTGGCACCCACCCCATGACCCACCTTGGCACGCACCTTAGTACCCACCCCGTTACCCACCCTAGGACCCACCCCGTGACCCACCTTGGCCAGGGTGGGTGCCTTGGTGCGCACAACTTGCCTGGGCTGCACACCAGGGCGGGCTCAAGATGGCACCCGCGTTCCGTTTTTTTCACTATCTTTCAAAACGGAAATTTTAAAATCTCGTTTTTTTTTTTTTTTTGCCTTTTCTGGAAATTAGTGAAGGCAGCGCATCAAAGGTGCGCAATGCTGGTGCGAACCCGGGAGCGCTCCGATGTGTGCTCCAAGGTGCGGCGTGCACGAAGTCCGAGCCCGGCTTGCCCCGGGTGCGCACCTCGCGTGCACCTTCGCCGGGGTGAGCACCTTGGCTGGGTTGCGCGCCCTGGTGCGCACCAAGGAGCGCTCTGAAGTGTGCTCCAAGGTGCGGCGTGCACGAAGTCGGAGCTCGGTTTGCCCCGGGTGTGCACCTCGGGTGCGCACCTCGCGTGCACCTTCGCTGCGGTGGGCACCTTGGCTGGGTTGCGCGCCTTGGTGGGCACCATGCAGTGTACGAAGTCGGAGCCCGGTTTGCCCCGGGCGCGCACCTCCGCCAGGGTGGGCACCTTGGTGCGCACAACTTGCCTGGGCTGCGCACCAGGAAGGGCTCAAGATGGCACCCGCGTTCCGTTTTTTTCACTATCTTTCAGAACGGAAATTTTAAAATATCGTTTTTTTTTGCCTTTTCTGGAAATTAGTGAAGGCAGCGCATCAAAGGTGCGCAACGCTGGTGCGAACCTGGGAGCGCTCCGATGTGTGCTCCAAGGTGCGGCGTGCACGAAGTCGGAGCCCGGTTTGCCCCGGGTGCGCCCTGGTGGGCACCATGGTGCGCACCAAGGAGCGCTCCGAAGTGTGCTCCAAGGTGCGGCCTGCACGAAGTCGGAGCCCGGTTTGCCCCGGGTGTGCACCGCGGGTGGGCACCTTGGTGCGCATGCCTTGCCTGGGCTGCGCACCAGGGCGGGCTCAAGATGGCACCCGCGTTCCGTTTTTTTCACTATCTTTCAAAACGGAAATTTTAAAATCTCATTTTTTTTTGCCTTTTCTGGAAATTAGTGAAGGCAGCGCATCAAAGGTGCGCACCTCGCTGCCCACCACGGTGCGCAACGCCGGTGGGCACCCGGGAGTGCTTCGAAGTGTGCTCCAAGGTGCTGCGTGCACGTTGTCGGAGCCCGGTTTGCCCCGGGTGCGCACCTCGCGTGCACCTTCGTCGGGGTGGGCACCTTGGCTGGGTTTGCCCCGGCTGCGCTCCGAAGCGGGGTTATTGGAGCGCCGCCTCTTTTTTTGTCGGAGCGTTTGGTGGGGTTTCTCGCATTGGCTCTTCCCAGGCCCGGTTGCCACCCTGGCGCGCACGAAGTCGGAAGTAGGGTTAATTGCCCGGGTGCGCACCTTTGCCAGGGTGGGCACCTTACCTGGGCTGTGCACCAGGGCGGGCTCAAGATGGCACCCGCGTTCCGTTTTTTTCACTATCTTTCAAAACGGAAATTTTAAAATCTCCTCTTTTTTTTGCCTTTTCTGGAAATTAGTGAAGGCAGCGCATCAAAGGTGCGCACCTCGCTGCCCACCTTGGTGTGCTCTGAGGTGCGCACCCGGGAGCGCTACGAAGTGTGCTCCAAGGTGCGGCGTGCACGTTGTCGGAGCCCGGTTTGCCCCGGGTGCGCACCTCGCCTGCACCTTGGCCGGGGTGGGCACCCTGGCTGGGTTTGCCCAGGGTGCGCTCCGAAGCGGGGTTACTGGAGCGCCCCCTCTTTTTTTGTCAGAGCGTTTGGTGGGGTTTCTCGCATTGGCTCTTCCCAGGCCCGGTTGTTGGGTGCGCTCCCACCCTGGCGCGCGCGAAGTTGGAAGTTGGGTTAATTGCCCGGGCGCGCACCTTCGCCAGGGTGGGCACCTTGGTGCGCACACCTTGGCTGGGCTGCGCACCAGGGCGGGCTCAAGATGGCACCAGCATTCCCTTTTTCTCACTATCTTTCAAAACGGAAATTTTAAAATCTCGTTTTCTTTTGCCTTTTATGGAAATTAGTGAAGGCATCGCATCAAAGGTGCGCACCTCGCTGCCCACCTTGGTGTGCTCCGAGGTGCCCACCACGGTGCGCTCCGAGGTGCCCACCACGGTGCGCAACGCCGGTGCGAACCCGGGAGCGCCCCGATGTGTGCTCCAAGGTGCGGCGTGCACGAAGCCGGACCCCGGTTTGCCCCGGGTGCGCACCTCGCGTGCACCTTGGTGCGCACACCTTGGCTGGGTTGCGCGGCCTGGTGGGCACCATGGTGCGCACCAAGGAGCGCTCCGAAGTGTGCTCCAAGGTGCGGCGTGCACGAAGTCCTAGCCCGGTTTGCCCCGGGTGCGCACCTTCGCCGCGGTGGGCACCATGGCGTGCACGAAGTCGGAGCCCGGTTTGCCCCGGGTGCGCACCTCGCGTGCACCTTCGCCGGGGTGGGCACCTCGGCTGGGTTGCGCGCCCTGGTGCGCACCAAGGAGCGCTCCGAAGTGTGCTCCAAGGTGCGGCGTGCACGAAGTCGGAGCCCGGTTTGCCCTGGGTGCGCACCTTCGCCGCGGTGGGCACCCTGGTGCGCACCATGGCGTGCACGAAGTCGGAGCCCGGTTTGCCCCGGGTGCGCACCTCGCGTGCACCTTCGGCGGGGTTGCGCGCCCTGGTGCGCACCAAGGAGCGCTCCGAAGTGTGCTCCAAGGTGCGGCGTGCACGAAGTCGGAGCCCGGTTTGCCCCGGGTGCGCACCTCGCGTGCACCTTCGGCGGGGTTGCGCGCCCTGGTGGGCACCATGGTGCGCACCAAGGAGCGCTCCGAAGTGTGCTCCAAGGTGCGGCGTGCACGAAGTCGGAGCCCGGTTTGCCCCGGGTGCGCACCTCGCGTGCACCTTCGCCGCGGTGGGCACCATGGCGTGCACGAAGTCGGAGCCCGGTTTGCCCCGGGTGCGCACCTCGCGTGCACCTTCGCCGGGGTGGGCACCTCGGCTGGGTTGCGCGCCCTGGTGCGCACCAAGGAGCGCTCCGAAGTGTGCTCCAAGGTGCGGCGTGCACGAAGTCGGAGCCCGGTTTGCCCCGGGTGCGCACCTCGCGTGCACCTTCGCCGCGGTGGGCACCATGGCGTGCACGAAGTCGGAGCCCGGTTTGCCTCGGGTGCGCACCCCGCGTGCACCTTCGCCGGGGTGGGCACCTCGGCTGGGTTGCGCGCCCTGGTGCGCACCAAGGAGCGCTCCGAAGTGTGCTCCAAGGTGCGGCGTGCACGAAGTCGGAGCCCGGTTTGCCCCGGGTGCGCACCTCGCGTGCACCTTCGCCGCGGTGGGCACCTTGGCTGGGTTGGGCACCATTGAGCGCTCCGAAGTGTGCTCCAAGGTGCGCACCATGGCCCTCCAAGGTGCGCAGCATGGCGTGCACGAAGTCGGAGCCCGGTTTGCCCCGGGTGCGCACCTCGCGTGCACCTTCGCCAGGGTGGGCACCTCGGTGCGCACACCTTCTCAATGTTTTCTTGCCTTTTCTGGAAATTGGTGAAGGCAGCGCATCAAAGGTGCGCACCTCGGTGTGCTCCGAGGTGCGAACCCGAGAGCGCTCCGAGGTGCCCACGAAGTCGAAAGTCGGGTTAATTGCATTGTTTTCCCCGGGTGCGCTCCGAGGTGCGCAACATCGGTGCGCACCAAGGAGGGCTCCGAAGTGTGCTCCAAGGTGCGCACGATTCGGAGCTCGGTTTGCCCGGGGTGCGCACACCTTGGCTGGGTTGCGCACCCTTTGTGCGCTCCAAGGTGCGCACGAAGTCGGAGCTCGGTTTGCCCCGGGTGCGCACCTTCGCCAGGGTGCGCACCTTGATGCGCACGCCTTGGCTGGGCTGCGCACCTTGGTGGGCGCCATGGTGCGCACCTTTCGTGCGCTCCAAGGTGCGCACGAAGTCGGAGCTCGGTTTGCCCCGGGTGCGCACCTTGGTGGGCGCCATGGTGCACTCCGAGGTGCCCAAGATTGGTGCGCAACAAGGAGCGCTCCGAAGTGCGCTCCAAGGTGCGCAGGTGCGCGCGAAGTCGAAAGTTGGGTTAATTGTCCGGTTTGCCTCGGGTGCGCACCTTGCGTGCACCTTCGCCAGGGTGGGCGCCTTGGTGCGCACACCTTGGCTGGGCTGCGCACCCGGGCGCGCACACCTTGGCACCCGCGTTTCCTTCATTTTAAATTTTTTTTTTTTACAATCTCTCAAGTGGGAAATTCTATAATCTCAACTTTTTTTGCCTTTTCAGGAAACTTTTGAATGGAGCGCATCATTGGTGCGCTCCGAAGTGTGCTCCAAGGTGCGCACCTCTGGTGTGCTCCAAAGCTCTCTCCAGCTGCGTGCACCTGCCCCGGCCGCGCACCCGGCCCCGCCCAGCTTCGCTCACCTGTCCCGGGCGTCTGGTGCGGAACCTTAGAGTAAGAAACATCACCGTGCACCTTGGCCAACGTGCGCGACTCGACCGAGCGCGCACTGGCCGAGGTGCACACCGATTTCACCTGGGTGCGCGCGCAGCACCTCGGGCGCACCGGGGTGCGCGCACAACGCCCGGGTTGCACCGTGGCCTGTGTGCTCGGGGCGCCTCGGGTGCGCGCTCGGTGTCGCCCCCGCGCGCGCGGTAGTGCGGGCAGCGCACCCCGGCCCGGCCCGGCCCCGACGAGAACGCAAACGGGCAAAAGGTTTATTCAAATAGCATTGCGACGCCCGGCGAAAAACTAAGAAAGGGTGCAACACCGGGACTTCCCGGGAGGTCACCCATCCCAGTACTACTCCGGCCCAAGCGCGCTTAACTGCGGAGTTCTGATGGGATCCGGTGCACTAACGCTGGTATGATCGCACCCGTTATGAGCTTGTCGCAGTGTGTACTTAGCAAACCGCGACCCACGTGCGAATCCACCCCGGCCACCCACCCCCGTCGAGGTGCACACCCTCCCTCGCGAAGTGCGCCCCGTTCGCCAAGTGTGAGCCCTGCCCGGGTGCGCGCACCTTGCTAGGGCGTCGGGTGTGCACCCGGCCCGGCCTACGTGCGTGCACCTGGACGGGGCGTCGTGTGCGTGCAGTGTCCCGTCTGCAACGCGGTGCCCACACACCACCTCGGGCGCAACGACCTGCGCTCACATGTGGGCCGAGTGCACCTTGGTGCATGTTCGGGGCGCCTCGGGTGCACGCTCGATCTTGCCCCGGTGCACCAAGGCGCTCGGTTTGCCCCGGGTGCGCACTTGGTGCAAGGTGGGCACCCAAAATAGGGATCAAGCACCAAAACACAAGTTTCGGGATGCAAAATGGGACCCAAGGACCACAAATGCGTTCCAAGACCCATGATGGGTCCACGAGAACAAAAATGTGTTCCGAGACTTAATAAACAAATATTGGGTTTTAGGAGAAGAAACATGCTCTGATGCCCAAAACGAGAATCGACCCCGAAAAGGCCACAGGCCAAAAGTGGGATGCGAGACAAAAAAAAATGGGACCCGAGGACCAAAATTGGGTTCCCAGGTCGAAGACAGGGCAACCGGACAAGAAACGACCTCTAAGGCTCGAAATGAGTCCCGACGACTAAAACTTGACAAGAAGCACCCATCAGGCACCCAACTCGACACCCATGGGATGCCGACCCACCCGGGCTTCCACCTAGCACACCTTGGCACCCACCCACCCTCGCACCCAACCTCGCACCCAACTTAGCACCTTTGAACCCACATTGGCACTCACCCTGACCCTGGCACCTTGGAACCCACATTGGCACTCACCTTGACCCTGGCACCCACCTTTGCACTCACCTTGGGACCCACCCTGGCTCCCACCTCGGCACCCACCCAGACACCCACCTTGGTTCCTTGGCACCCACCTTGGATCCTTGGCACCCACCCCGACACCCACCTTGGCACGCAACTTGGCTACTTGCCACCCACCTTGGCTCCTTGACGCCCACCCCGACAACCACCCCGTGACCTACCCTGGCTAGGGTTGGTGCACACCCACCCTGGTGCCCACCTTGGCACCCACCCCATGACCCACCTTGGCACGCACCTTAGTACCCACCCTGTTACCCACCCTAGGACCCACCCCGTGACCCACCTTGGCCAGGGTGGGTGCACCCACCCTGGTGCCCACCTTGGCACCCACCCATCCTAGCACCCAGCCTGTGACCGGGCTTGGAACCCAACCTTGCACCCGTCTTGGCCAGTGTGGGTGCGCACCCATCCTGGCACCCACGTTGTGACACACCCTTTAACCCACGCACCCTAGCAGCCACGTTGGCACCCACCTTGGAACACAACCTAGCAACTTGGCACCCACCCCGTGACCCACCTTGGCATCCACCATAGCAGTCGCCCACTTGGCACCCACCTTGGAACCCAAGTTGGCACCCACCTCGGCACCCACCTTGACACTTGTGGACCCACCTTGCCACTCACCCTAGCATCGACCCATCCTAGCACCCACCCTGGCACCTTTGCACCCTAGCACTCACCCATCCTAGCACCTAACCTGTGACCCACCTTGACACTCACCCTCGCACCCACCTTGGAACCCAACCTAGCACCCACCCACCCTGACACCAACCCTAGCACCTACCCACCCTTGCACCCACCCTGTGACCCATCTTGGCACCCACCCATCCTACCACTCAACCTATCACCCACCTTCTCACCCACCTTGGCATCCACCTTAGCACCCACCCACACTGGCACCTTGGCACCCACCTCGGGCAAGGTGGGTGCACACCCACCCTGACACCCAATTTAGAACCAACCGAGCATGTTACCCACCTTGGCACCCACATTGCAGCCCACCCTAGTACCCACCCTATGACCCACATTGGCATCCACACCCTAGCACCCAGGCACCTCGACACCCGCCTTGACACGCACCCTAGCACTAAACCTGTGACCCACCTTGGAACTCACCCTAGAACCCACCCACCCTGTGAACCACCTTGGCATCCACCTTAGCACCCACCCACCTTGGCACCCACTCTAGCACTCACCCATCCTAACACCCAACTTGTTACCCACCTTGGCACCCGCCCTCGCGTCCACCTTGAAACCCACCCTAGCACCCACCCACGCAGGAGCCCACCTTGGCACCCAACCTAACACCCACGCATCCTGGCACCCAACTTGTGACCCACCTTGGAACCCACCCTAGTACCCACCTTTGAACCCACTATATCACCAACCCACCTTGGCACCCACCCTATGACCCTCTTTGGAATCCACCCTAGCACGCACCCACCCTGGCACCCACCATGGAGCGCACCCTAGCACCCACCCACCTCGGCACGCACCTCAACACCCACCTTGGTGTGCGCACTGCGCCAACCTCTCAAAGACCCTATGTGGTGCGCTCCAAAGTGTACACCTTTGGTGCGCTCCAAGGTGCGCACCTTTGGTGCACACCGAGGTGCACACCAAAGTGTGCACCGAGGTGAGCACCAAAGTGCACTCCAAGGTGCACACCAAGGCGTGCACCTTTGGTGCGGTCAATGCAAACGAATTCGGAAGTTGGGGTCGATGTCCTAATCGCTGCTGCAGACTACACGTATGAGAATCGGACAAATAGCTTTATATAGGGGAGGTGTTGCGTTTGATGGGTCGACTCCCCTGGTTGTGTGCACTGCACCAACTTCAAAGACCCTGTCTTGTTTAAGAAGTCAAAAGTTGGGGTGGATGTCCTAATCATTGCTGCAGTCTACGCATGTATGAGAATCAGACAAATAGCTTATATAGGGGAGGTGTTGCATTCGGTGGGTTGACTCCCCTGGTTGTGCGCACTGCGCCAACCTCAAAGACCCCGCATAGCAGAAGAAGTCGGAAGTCGGATTTTGGTGAGCACCAAGGCGTGCACCTTTGGTGCGGTCAACGCAGACGAATTCAGAAGTTGGGGTGGATGTCCTAATCGTTGTTGCAGGCTACACATGTATGAGAATCAGACAAATAGCTTATATAGGGGAGGTGTTGGGTTTGATGGGTCAACTCCCTTGGTTGTGCGCATTACGCCAACCTCAAAGACCTTGTTTTCGTTAAGAAGTCAAAAGTTGGGGTCAATGTCCTAATGGCTCCTGTAGGCTACACATGTATGAGAATCGGACAAATAGCTTATATAGGGGAGGTGTTGGGTTTGATGGGTCGACTCCCCTGGTTGTGCGCATTACGTCAACCTCAAAGACCTTGTTTTCGTTAAGAAGTCAAAAGTTGGGGTCGATGTCCTAATTGCTCCTGTAGACTACACATGTATGAGAATCAGACAAATAGCTTATATAGGGGAGGTGTTGGGTTTGATGGGTTGACTCCCCTAGTTGTTCGCATTACACCAACCTCAAAGACCTTGTTTTCGTTTAGAAGCCGAAAGTTGGGGTCGATGTCCTAATTGCTCCTGCAGGCTACGCATGTATGAGAATCAGACAAATAGCTTATATAGGGGAGGTGTTGGGTTTGATGGGTCGACTCCCCTGGTTGTGCGCATTGCGCCAACCTCAAAGACCCTGCATTGCGGATGAAGTCGAAAGTCAGAGTTTGGTGTGCTACAAGGTGTGGTCGAAGGTGCTCACCTAGGTGTGCACCTTTGGAGCGCAGGAAAAGTGCCCTCCAAAAGTGCGCACCTTTGGAGTGCACAAAAGTGCCCTCCAAAAGTGCGCACCTTTGGAGCGCACAAAAGTGCCCTCCAAAAAGTGCCCTCCAAAAGTGCGCACCTTTGGAGCGCACAAAAGTGCCCTCCAAAAAGTGCCCTCCAAAAGTGCGCACCTTTGGAGTGCAGAAAAGTGCCCTCCAAAAAGTGCCCTCCAAAAGTGTGCACCTTTGGAGTGCACAAAAGTGCCCTCCAAAAGTGCGCACCTTTGGAGCGCAGAAAAGTGCCCTCCAAAAAGTGCCCTCCAAAAGTGCGCACCTTTGGAGCGCAGAAAAGTGCCCTCCAAAAAGTGCCCTCCAAAAGTGCGCACCTTTGGAGCGCAGAAAAGTGCCCTCCAAAAAGTGCCCTCCAAAAGTGCGCACCTTTGGAGCGCAGAAAAGTGCCCTCCAAAAAGTGCCCTCCAAAAGTGCGCACCTTTGGAGCGCACAAAAGTGCCCTCCAAAAAGTGCCCTCCAAAAGTGCGCACCTTTGGAGCGCACAAAAGTGCCCTCCAAAAGTGCGCACCTTTGGAGCGCACAAAAGTGCCCTCCAAAAGTGCGCACTTTTGGTGCGCACCAAGGCGCTGGTTCGGTCGTTGCAGGCGAGTTCGGAAGTTGGGGTCGATGTCCTGAGCGGAGGTGCAAACTACACAGGTGTCGGAATCGGACAAATAGCTTATATAGGGGAGGTGTATGCTTCGATGGGTCGACTCCCCAGGTTGAGCGCACCGCGCCAACCTCAAAGACCCTACGGTATGGATGAAGTCGGAAGTTGGGTCCGATGACCGATTCGATTAGTAGGTATGCTCATGAGGTCGGAATTTGGGTCCGATGACCTGCCATGTGCAGGAAGGCGAATGTTGGCACTGTGCGTTGCAAGGTGCACACCAAGGTGCTGGTGCGGTCTTTTTAGTCGAGTTCGGAAGTTGGGGTCGATGTCCTGATCGGAGGTGCAAGCTACACAGGTGTGGGAATCGGACAAATAGCTTATATAGGGGAGGTGTATGCTTCGTTGGGTCGACTCCCCGGGTTGAGCGCACCGCGCCAACCTCAAAGACCCTACGGTATGGATGAAGTCGGAAGTTGGGTCCGATGACCGATTCGATATGTAGGCATACTCGCGAGGTCGGAATTTGGGTCCGATGACCTGCCATGTGCAGGAAGGCGAATGTTGGCACTGTGCGTTGCAAGGTGCGCACCAAGGCGCTGGTTCGGTCGTTGCAGGCGAGTTCGGAAGTTGGGGTCGATGTCCTGATCGGAGGTGCAAACTACACAGGTGTGGGAATCGGACAAATAGCTTATATAGGGGAGGTGTATGCTTCGTTGGGTCGACTCCCCGGGTTGAGCGCACCGCGCCAACCTCAAAGACCCTACGGTATGGATGAAGTCGGAAGTTGTGTCCGATGACCGATTCGATATGTAGGCATACTCGCGAGGTCGGAATTTGGGTCCGATGACCTGCCATGTGCAGGAAGGCGAATGTTGGGACTGTGCGTCGCAAGGTGCGCACCAAGGCGCTGGTGCCGTCGTTGCAGTCGAGTTCGGAAGTTGGGGTCGATGTCCTGGTCAGAGGTGCAAACTACACAGGTGTGGGAATCGGACAAATAGCTTATATAGGGGAGGTGTATGCTTCGATGGGTCGACTCCCCGGGTTGAGCGCACCGCGCCAACCTCAAAGACCCTACAGTATGGATGAAGTCGGAAGTTGGGTCCGATGACCGATTCGATACGTAGGCATATTGGCGAGGTCTGAATTTGTGTCCGATGACCTGCCATGCGCAGGAAGGCGGAATTTGGGTCCGATGACCGAGTTGATGGCGTGCCATGCGCAGAAAGGCGGAATTTGGGTCCGATGACCGAGTTGATGTTGATGGCCCGCCATGCACAGGAAGGCGGAATTTGGGTCCGATGACCGATTTGAAGGCGTGCCATGCGCAGAAAGGCGGAGTTTGGGTCCGATGACCGAGTTGATATTGATGGCCCGCCATGCGCAGGAAGGCGGAATTTGGGTCCGATGACCTGACATACGCATGGAGTCCGACTCGGGGGCCGATGTTCGATTCGATGACTTGCATTGTGGGTAAAGTCGGAAGTTGTGGTCTTTGACCCGATTCGATGACCAGACTTCGGCTGCTTGAGAATCGGACAAATAACTTATATAGGGGAGGTAGTGTTCTCGAGCATCCTCCCCCCGTGCCCGTTTATGTCGATTGATGCTGGTGCTCGACTGGTTGGAGCGCTCGGATGCAAAAATCTTGCACCAGGATTTATCGATTGTGATGGACACGGCAAGTCTCCTGATTGCTATGCAGGAGCTCATCGTGAATCTCTATGCGGCCTTGGTATGGACTCGACCTGCGGAATGGTTCGGCAATGGTAGTCGCTCCAACACGTCCTTGCAATGGCCACAGAGGTGATTCGACTAGAGCTCCAGTCTAGCTTTTGGGTTGCTTGGCGGACTGGTATAGCCGCGATCGAGTTCCGGCCATGAACGTTTTAGATAGCTCTTGGGCTTTCTGGGACGGAAGTCGGAAGTTTGGGCTGTTGTCCGATTTGATGACCATTCTTCGGATGTGTGAGAATCGGACAAATAACTTATATAGGGGACTGTGTTGTCTCACGCAGCCCCCTCCGTGCCCCTCTATCTCGACCGATGTTGGTGCTTGAAAGGGTTGGGATCGCTCGGATTTATAAACGTGCACCACCATTTGTCGAGTGTGAGGGACGCGGCAGGTCTCCTAAATGCTATACGGGCGCTCTCTGAGAATCTCTATCCGGCCTCGACACAGACTAGTCTTGCTGAATGGTTTGGCACTGGTAGTCGATCCAACACGTCGTTGTTGTGGCCGCCTAGGCGATTCGATTCGAGCCCCCGTCTAGCTTTTGGGTTGCTTGGCGGATTTTGCCCTATCCGCAAGTGAGCTCGGTCCCTAAACGTTCGAGAAACCCGATTGCTATGCGCCGACTCTCTTTCTTGCGAGCCTCCATCTAGCTTTTGGGTCTCTACGGAACGGAAGTCGGAATCTGGGACCGTTGTTTGATTCGACGAGGCAGACTACGGTTGTGCGAGAATCGGACAAATAACTTATATAGGGGAGGTGTTGACTGGAGCATTCTCCCCCGTGCCCCTCTAACTCGACCAATGCTGGCGCTCGAACGGTGGTAGCGCTCGGATTTTCGTTGAGCGCCAGCATTGGTCGATTTAGAGGGGCATGCGAGATTCCCGAATGCTATGCGAGGGCTCTAACGGAAATGTCTATTGGTTTCGGTATGGATGCAATTGCGAGTGGTTCGGCAAAGGTAGTCGTTCCGATGCGTCCATGTCGTGGCCAAATCGATAATTCGATTTGAGCCCTCGTATAGCATTTGGGTCTCTCGATGTGATTCCGCATTCCAGTCCCTTTGGGCACTGCTTGAGCCGCATCCCAGGGGGTTCCCTTCCCAATAATCTGCCTCGCAACCCGATTGCTATGCGGTGAGGCTCCTCGGCCGCCTCGGAACTATCTGTGTATCAGACGCATCGCGGGATAAGGGGTTGGCAACGGTAGTCGCCCCAAGCGCGTCCGATGCTTGGACCATTCCGAGGCGGCCCTGAAGCCTCTTCCGTCTAGCCGTTGGGTCCTTCTCGCCGCATCCCTTGCCTCGCACCCCGATTGCTATGCGGTGAGGCTCCTCGGCCGCCTTGGAACTATCTGTGTATCAGACGCATCGCGGGATAAGGGGTTGTCACTGGTAGTCGCCCCAAGCGCGTCCGATGCTTGGACCATTCCGAGGCGGCCCTGAAGCCTCTTCCGTCTAGCCGTTGGGTCCTTCTCGCCGCATCCCTCGACTCGCACCCCGATTGCTATGCGGTGAGGCTCCTCGGCCGCCTTGGAACTATCTGTGTATCGGACGCGTCGCGGGATAAGGGGTTGTCACTGGTAGTCGCCCCAAGCGCGTCCGATGCTTGGACCATTCCGAGGCGGCCCTGAAGCCTCTTCCGTCTAGCCGTTGGGTCCTTCTCGCCGCATCCCTCGCCTCGCACCCCGATTGCTATGCGGTGAGGCTCCTCGGCCGCCTTGGAACTATCTGTGTATCGGACGCGTCGCGGGATAAGGGGTTGTCACTGGTAGTCGCCCCAAGCGCGTGCGATGCATGGACCATTCCCAGGCGGCCCTGAAGCCTCTTCCGTCTAGCCGTTGGGTCCTTCTCGCCGCATCCCTCGCCTCGCACCCCGATTGCTATGCGGTGAGGCTCCTCGGCCGCCTTGGAACTATCTGTGTATCGGACGCGTCGCGGGATAAGGGGTTGTCACTGGTAGTCGCCCCAAGCGCGTCCGATGCTTGGACCATTCCGAGGCGGCCCTGAAGCCTCTTCCGTCTAGCCGTTGGGTCCTTCTCGCCGCATCCCTCGCCTCGCACCCCGATTGCTATGCGGTGAGGCTCCTCGGCCGCCTTGGAACTATCTGTGTATCGGACGCGTCGCGGGATAAGGGGTTGTCACTGGTAGTCGCCCCAAGCGCGTCCGATGCTTGGACCATTCCGAGGCGGCCCTGAAGCCTCTTCCGTCTAGCCGTTGGGTCCTTCTCGCCGCATCCCTCGCCTCGCACCCCGATTGCTATGCGGTGAGGCTCCTCGGCCGCCTTGGAACTATCTGTGTATCGGACGCGTCGCGGGATAAGGGGTTGTCACTGGTAGTCGCCCCAAGCGCGTCCGATGCTTGGACCATTCCGAGGCGGCCCTGAAGCCTCTTCCGTCTAGCCGTTGGGTCCTTCTCGCCGCATCCCTCGCCTCGCACCCCGATTGCTATGCGGTGAGGCTCCTCGGCCGCCTTGGAACTATCTGTGTATCGGACGCATCGCGGGATAAGGGGTTGTCACTGGTAGTCGCCCCAAGCGCGTCCGATGCTTGGACCATTCCGAGGCGGCCCTGAAGCCTCTTCCGTCTAGCCGTTGGGTCCTTCTCGCCGCATCCCTCGCCTCGCACCCCGATTGCTATGCGGTGAGGCTCCTCGGCCGCCTTGGAACTATCTGTGTATCGGACGCGTCGCGGGATAAGGGGTTGTCACTGGTAGTCGCCCCAAGCGCGTCCGATGCTTGGACCATTCCGAGGCGGCCCTGAAGCCTCTTCCGTCTAGCCGTTGGGTCCTTCTCGCCGCATCCCTCGCCTCGCACCCCGATTGCTATGCGGTGAGGCTCCTCGGCCGCCTTGGAACTATCTGTGTATCGGACGCGTCGCGGGATAAGGGGTTGTCACTGGTAGTCGCCCCAAGCGCGTCCGATGCTTGGACCATTCCGAGGCGGACCTGAAGCCTCTTCCGTCTAGCCGTTGGGTCCTTCTCGCCGCATCCCTCGCCTCGCACCCCGATTGCTATGCGGTGAGGCTCCTCGGCCGCCTTGGAACTATCTGTGTATCGGACGCGTCGCGGGATAAGGGGTTGTCACTGGTAGTCGCCCCAAGCGCGTCCGATGCTTGGACCATTCCGAGGCGGCCCTGAAGCCTCTTCCGTCTAGCCGTTGGGTCCTTCTTGCCGCATCCCTCGCCTCGCACCCCGATTGCTATGCGGTGAGGCTCCTCGGCCGCCTTGGAACTATCTGTGTATCGGACGCGTCGCGGGATAAGGGGTTGTCACTGGTAGTCGCCCCAAGCGCGTCCGATGCTTGGACCATTCCGAGGCGGCCCTGAAGCCTCTTCCGTCTAGCCGTTGGGTCCTTCTCGCCGCATCCCTCGCCTCGCACCCCGATTGCTATGCGGTGAGGCTCCTCGGCCGCCTTGGAACTATCTGTGTATCGGACGCATCGCGGGATAAGGGGTTGTCACTGGTAGTCGCCCCAAGCGCGTCCGATGCTTGGACCATTCCGAGGCGGCCCTGAAGCCTCTTCCGTCTAGCCGTTGGGTCCTTCTCACCGCATCCCTCGCCTCGCACCCCGATTGCTATGCGGTGAGGCTCCTCGGCCGCCTTGGAACTATCTGTGTATCGGACGCGTCGCGGGATAAGGGGTTGTCACTGGTAGTCGCCCCAAGCGCGTCCGATGCTTGGACCATTCCGAGGCGGACCTGAAGCCTCTTCCGTCTAGCCGTTGGGTCCTTCTCGCCGCATCCCTCGCCTCGCACCCCGATTGCTATGCGGTGAGGCTCCTCGGCCGCCTTGGAACTATCTGTGTATCGGACGCGTCGCGGGATAAGGGGTTGTCACTGGTAGTCGCCCCAAGCGCGTCCGATGCTTGGACCATTCCGAGGCGGCCCTGAAGCCTCTTCCGTCTAGCCGTTGGGTCCTTCTCGCCGCATCCCTCGCCTCGCACCCCGATTGCTATGCGGTGAGGCTCCTCGGCCGCCTTGGAACTATCTGTGTATCGGACGCGTCGCGGGATAAGGGGTTGTCACTGGTAGTCGCCCCAAGCGCGTCCGATGCTTGGACCATTCCGAGGCGGACCTGAAGCCTCTTCCCTCTAGCCGTTGGGGCTTTCTCGCCGCATCCCTCGCCTCGCACCCCGATTGCTATTCGGTGAGGCTCCTCGGCCGCCTTGGAACTATCTGTGTATCGGACGCATCGCGGGATAAGGGGTTGGCAGTGGTAGTCGCCCCAAGCGCGTCCGATGCTTGGACCATTCCGAGGCGGCCCTGCAGCCTCTTCCGTCTAGCCGTTGGGGCCATCTCGCTGCATCCCCCACCTCGCACCACGATTGCTATGCGGTGAGGCTCCTTGGCCGCCTCGGAACTATCTGTGTATCGGACGCATCGCGGGATAAGGGGTTGTCACTGGTAGTCGCCCCAAGCGCGTCCGATGCTTGGACTATTCCGAGGCGGCCCTGCAGCCTCTTCCGTCTAGCCGTTGGGGCCATCTCGCCGCATCCCCCAGCTCCTCGGCCGCCTCGGAACTATCTGTGTATCGGACGCATCGCGGGATAAGGGGTTGGCAGTGGTAGTCGCCCCAAGCGCGTTCGATGCTTGGACTATTCCGAGGCGGCCCCGCAGCCTCTTCCGTCTACCCTTTGGGGCCATCTCGCCGCATCCCTCGCCTCGCACCCCGATTGCTATGCGGTGAGGCTCCTCGGCCGCCTGGGAACTATCTTCGTATCGGATGCATCGCGGGATAAGGGGTTGTCACTGGTAGTCGCCCCAAGCGCGTCCGATGCTTGGACTATTCCGAGGCGGCCCTGTGGCCTCTTCCGTCTAGCCGTTGGGGCCATCTCGCCGCATCCCTCACCTCGCACCCCCATTGCTATGCGGTGAGGCTCCTCGGCCGCCTTGGAACTGTCTTCGTATCGGAAGCATCGCGGGATAAGGGGTTGTCACTGGTAGTCGCCCCAAGCGCGTCCGATGCTTGGACTATTCCGAGGCGGCCCTGCAGCCTCTTCCGTCTAGCCGTTGGGGCCATCTCGCCGCATCCCCCACCTCGCACCCGGATTGCTATGCGGTGAGGCTCCTCGGCCGCCTTGGAACTATCTTCGTATCGGACGCATCGCGGGATAAGGGGTTGTCACTGGTAGTCGCCCCAAGCGCGTCCGATGCTTGGACTATTCCGACGCGGCCCTGTGGCCTCTTCCGTCTAGCCGTTGGGGCCATCTCGCCGCATCCCCCACCTCGCACCCCGATTGCTATGCGGTGAGGCTCCTCGGCCGCCTTGGAACCATCTTCGTATCGGACGCATCGCGGGATGAGGGGTTGTCACTGGTAGTCGCCCCAAGCGCGTCCGATGCTTGGACCATTCCGAGGCGGCCCTGAAGCCTCTTCCGTCTAGCCGTTGGGGCCTTCCCGCCCCATCCCTCGCCTCGCACCCCCGATTGCTATGCGGTGAGGCTCCTCGGCCGCCTTGGAACCATCTGTGTATCGGACGCATCGCGGGATAAGGGGTTGGCACTGGTAGTCGCCCCAAGCGCGTCCGATGCTTGGAGCATTCCGAGGTGGCCCTGAAGCCTCTTCCGTCTAGCCGTTGGGGCCTTCCCGCCCCATCCCTCGCCTCGCACCCCGATTGATATGCGGTGAGGCTCCTCGGCCGCCTTGGAACTATCTGTGTATCGGACGCATCGCGGGATAAGGGGTTGGCACTGGTAGTCGTCCCAATCGCGTCCGATGCTTGGACCATTCCGAGGCGGCCCTGCAGCCTCTTCCGTTTAGCCGTCGGGGCCTTCCCGCCGCATCCCTCGCCTCGCATCCCGATTCCTATGCGGTGAGTCTTCTCGGCCGCCGCGGAACTATACCTGTTATTGCTACTGCATCCTTCGGCTGGTAACCTCCTCTGCCGCCTTGGAACGTTCTCTTTGTCGGACGCGTCGCGGGATAAGGGGTTGGCACTGGTAGTCGCCCCAAGCGCGCCCGATGCATAGACCGCTCCGAGTTGACCTTGCTTTCAGCCTCTCACATGCATAGACCTCTCTGAGTCGACCCTGCAGCCTCTCACGTTTAGCCTTTGGAATCTCGCCTCACAACATGATTGCTATCCTTGATGCATCCCTTGCCTCGAGCCCTGATTGCTTTCTTGGCTGCATCCCTCCTCTCCTCACAGCCCGGTTGTCATCACTGCTTCATCCGTCGCTTCATGCATTCTGGCTGCTGGGCCCTTCCCACCGCACACCTCGATTGCTATCTCTTCTGCATCACACACCCCGATTGCTATCTCTGCTACATCCCTCGGCTCTCACTTCTGCATCCTTCGCCTCCCACCTCGATTGCTATCAATGCTGCATCCGTAACCTCACACCCCGATTGCTATGCGGGGAGGCTCCTTGGCCGCCTTGGAAATTTCTGTGTGTCGGACGCACCGCGGGATAAGGGGTTGGCACTGGTAGTCGCCCCAAGTGCGCCCGATTCTTAGACCGCTTCGAGGTGACCTCGTAGCCTCTTTCGTCCAGGCTTCCTGCCTTCAACGCCCTTTTTACACCTCGATTGCTATGCGCGGGCTCGTTGGCGTCTATCACCTCTCTGCGAAGAGTGGCACGATGATTGTTGGGGTAAATCGTAGCAGTCCGATCTCTGGCCTTGGGCCATTGTGAGGGCTGATCGATTTCCTGTGCGCATCTCGTGTTCGCCCAGTAACAGACTCGACGACTTGTAATCGGTCTTGTTCCCGATTGTTCCTGGAGGTAGTCTTCGGAACTCTTGGATTTGACCTGTCACTCGAACTGTCCTCTTCCGAGGATGCTTGTGTGTGTGTGCTTGTGCCATTTCCTTGGCGGTATTAACGAGATATTAAAGAGCGGAGTGAGCGCCTCGCCCAGCTATGTTTGGGGCTCTCACTCCCTTACCCGGTGTGCGACCGCTTTGCACGTAGGTTGCGGAGCATCGCGACTCTTTCGATGTTTGGCGGTTGTCTTCCGGTGATGCGTTGGTCCCGAAGTGCACGTTACTAGCATTTCTGCCATTGTTCTCGATCTTTGGCACGTTCCTTCGTTGCAATTGGATATATATCTCCGTTTATACGCGCAGGCTTCTCCCGCCTATTCAGCGCTGTCCCACTCTCAGCACTCTCGTGGTCTCCTTGGCTTCTCTCTCCCGTGAGCGAGCTCTCTTCTCGAGTCTTTTCCATGTCCCATGGAGGTTGCCTTGCGAAATTCGGGCACACAAACGTGACCGGATAAGAGCGGAATTGCCTATGAGGAGAAGCTCACCTTAGGGAGCAGCAATGCCGAGTGTTTCGACAGAGGGT
>NW_026728854.1:297500-330000 GCF_030272615.1 Cryptomeria japonica | reverse complement strand
ACCTTCGCCAGGGTGGGCGCCTTGGTGCGCACACCTTGGCTGGGCTGCGCACCCGGGCGCGCACACCTTGGCACCCGCGTTTCCTTCATTTTAAATTTTTTTTTTTTACAATCTCTCAAGTGGGAAATTCTATAATCTCAACTTTTTTTGCCTTTTCAGGAAACTTTTGAATGGAGCGCATCATTGGTGCGCTCCGAAGTGTGCTCCAAGGTGCGCACCTCTGGTGTGCTCCAAAGCTCTCTCCAGCTGCGTGCACCTGCCCCGGCCGCGCACCCGGCCCCGCCCAGCTTCGCTCACCTGTCCCGGGCGTCTGGTGCGGAACCTTAGAGTAAGAAACATCACCGTGCACCTTGGCCAACGTGCGCGACTCGACCGAGCGCGCACTGGCCGAGGTGCACACCGATTTCACCTGGGTGCGCGCGCAGCACCTCGGGCGCACCGGGGTGCGCGCACAACGCCCGGGTTGCACCGTGGCCTGTGTGCTCGGGGCGCCTCGGGTGCGCGCTCGGTGTCGCCCCCGCGCGCGCGGTAGTGCGGGCAGCGCACCCCGGCCCGGCCCGGCCCCGACGAGAACGCAAACGGGCAAAAGGTTTATTCAAATAGCATTGCGACGCCCGGCGAAAAACTAAAAAAGGGTGCAACACCGGGACTTCCCGGGAGGTCACCCATCCCAGTACTACTCCGGCCCAAGCGCGCTTAACTGCGGAGTTCTGATGGGATCCGGTGCACTAACGCTGGTATGATCGCACCCGTTATGAGCTTGTCGCAGTGTGTACTTAGCAAACCGCGACCCACGTGCGAATCCACCCCGGCCACCCACCCCCGTCGAGGTGCACACCCTCCCTCGCGAAGTGCGCCCCGTTCGCCAAGTGTGAGCCCTGCCCGGGTGCGCGCACCTTGCTAGGGCGTCGGGTGTGCACCCGGCCCGGCCTACGTGCGTGCACCTGGACGGGGCGTCGTGTGCGTGCAGTGTCCCGTCTGCAACGCGGTGCCCACACACCACCTCGGGCGCAACGACCTGCGCTCACATGTGGGCCGAGTGCACCTTGGTGCATGTTCGGGGCGCCTCGGGTGCACGCTCGATCTTGCCCCGGTGCACCAAGGCGCTCGGTTTGCCCCGGGTGCGCACTTGGTGCAAGGTGGGCACCCAAAATAGGGATCAAGCACCAAAACACAAGTTTCGGGATGCAAAATGGGACCCAAGGACCACAAATGCGTTCCAAGACCCATGATGGGTCCACGAGAACAAAAATGTGTTCCGAGACTTAATAAACAAATATTGGGTTTTAGGAGAAGAAACATGCTCTGATGCCCAAAACGAGAATCGACCCCGAAAAGGCCACAGGCCAAAAGTGGGATGCGAGACAAAAAAAAATGGGACCCGAGGACCAAAATTGGGTTCCCAGGTCGAAGACAGGGCAACCGGACAAGAAACGACCTCTAAGGCTCGAAATGAGTCCCGACGACTAAAACTTGACAAGAAGCACCCATCAGGCACCCAACTCGACACCCATGGGATGCCGACCCACCCGGGCTTCCACCTAGCACACCTTGGCACCCACCCACCCTCGCACCCAACCTCGCACCCAACTTAGCACCTTTGAACCCACATTGGCACTCACCCTGACCCTGGCACCTTGGAACCCACATTGGCACTCACCTTGACCCTGGCACCCACCTTTGCACTCACCTTGGGACCCACCCTGGCTCCCACCTCGGCACCCACCCAGACACCCACCTTGGTTCCTTGGCACCCACCTTGGATCCTTGGCACCCACCCCGACACCCACCTTGGCACGCAACTTGGCTACTTGCCACCCACCTTGGCTCCTTGACGCCCACCCCGACAACCACCCCGTGACCTACCCTGGCTAGGGTTGGTGCACACCCACCCTGGTGCCCACCTTGGCACCCACCCCATGACCCACCTTGGCACGCACCTTAGTACCCACCCCGTTACCCACCCTAGGACCCACCCCGTGACCCACCTTGGCCAGGGTGGGTGCCTTGGTGCGCACAACTTGCCTGGGCTGCACACCAGGGCGGGCTCAAGATGGCACCCGCGTTCCGTTTTTTTCACTATCTTTCAAAACGGAAATTTTAAAATCTCGTTTTTTTTTTTTTTTTGCCTTTTCTGGAAATTAGTGAAGGCAGCGCATCAAAGGTGCGCAATGCTGGTGCGAACCCGGGAGCGCTCCGATGTGTGCTCCAAGGTGCGGCGTGCACGAAGTCCGAGCCCGGCTTGCCCTGGGTGCGCACCTCGCGTGCACCTTCGCCGGGGTGAGCACCTTGGCTGGGTTGCGCGCCCTGGTGCGCACCAAGGAGCGCTCTGAAGTGTGCTCCAAGGTGCGGCGTGCACGAAGTCGGAGCTCGGTTTGCCCCGGGTGTGCACCTCGGGTGCGCACCTCGCGTGCACCTTCGCTGCGGTGGGCACCTTGGCTGGGTTGCGCGCCTTGGTGGGCACCATGCAGTGCACGAAGTCGGAGCCCGGTTTGCCCCGGGCGCGCACCTCCGCCAGGGTGGGCACCTTGGTGCGCACAACTTGCCTGGGCTGCGCACCAGGAAGGGCTCAAGATGGCACCCGCGTTCCGTTTTTTTCACTATCTTTCAGAACGGAAATTTTAAAATATCGTTTTTTTTTTGCCTTTTCTGGAAATTAGTGAAGGCAGCGCATCAAAGGTGCGCAACGCTGGTGCGAACCTGGGAGCGCTCCGATGTGTGCTCCAAGGTGCGGCGTGCACGAAGTCGGAGCCCGGTTTGCCCCGGGTGCGCCCTGGTGGGCACCATGGTGCGCACCAAGGAGCGCTCCGAAGTGTGCTCCAAGGTGCGGCCTGCACGAAGTCGGAGCCCGGTTTGCCCCGGGCGTGCACCGCGGGTGGGCACCTTGGTGCGCATGCCTTGCCTGGGCTGCGCACCAGGGCGGGCTCAAGATGGCACCCGCGTTCCGTTTTTTTCACTATCTTTCAAAACGGAAATTTTAAAATCTCATTTTTTTTTGCCTTTTCTGGAAATTAGTGAAGGCAGCGCATCAAAGGTGCGCACCTCGCTGCCCACCACGGTGCGCAACGCCGGTGGGCACCCGGGAGTGCTTCGAAGTGTGCTCCAAGGTGCTGCGTGCACGTTGTCGGAGCCCGGTTTGCCCCGGGTGCGCACCTCGCGTGCACCTTCGTCGGGGTGGGCACCTTGGCTGGGTTTGCCCCGGCTGCGCTCCGAAGCGGGGTTATTGGAGCGCCGCCTCTTTTTTTGTCGGAGCGTTTGGTGGGGTTTCTCGCATTGGCTCTTCCCAGGCCCGGTTGCCACCCTGGCGCGCACGAAGTCGGAAGTAGGGTTAATTGCCCGGGTGCGCACCTTTGCCAGGGTGGGCACCTTACCTGGGCTGTGCACCAGGGCGGGCTCAAGATGGCACCCGCGTTCCGTTTTTTTCACTATCTTTCAAAACGGAAATTTTAAAATCTCCTCTTTTTTTTGCCTTTTCTGGAAATTAGTGAAGGCAGCGCATCAAAGGTGCGCACCTCGCTGCCCACCTTGGTGTGCTCTGAGGTGCGCACCCGGGAGCGCTACGAAGTGTGCTCCAAGGTGCGGCGTGCACGTTGTCGGAGCCCGGTTTGCCCCGGGTGCGCACCTCGCCTGCACCTTGGCCGGGGTGGGCACCCTGGCTGGGTTTGCCCAGGGTGCGCTCCGAAGCGGGGTTACTGGAGCGCCCCCTCTTTTTTTGTCAGAGCGTTTGGTGGGGTTTCTCGCATTGGCTCTTCCCAGGCCCGGTTGTTGGGTGCGCTCCCACCCTGGCGCGCGCGAAGTTGGAAGTTGGGTTAATTGCCCGGGCGCGCACCTTCGCCAGGGTGGGCACCTTGGTGCGCACACCTTGGCTGGGCTGCGCACCAGGGCGGGCTCAAGATGGCACCAGCATTCCCTTTTTCTCACTATCTTTCAAAACGGAAATTTTAAAATCTCGTTTTTTTTTGCCTTTTATGGAAATTAGTGAAGGCATCGCATCAAAGGTGCGCACCTCGCTGCCCACCTTGGTGTGCTCCGAGGTGCCCACCACGGTGCGCTCCGAGGTGCCCACCACGGTGCGCAACGCCGGTGCGAACCCGGGAGCGCCCCGATGTGTGCTCCAAGGTGCGGCGTGCACGAAGCCGGACCCCGGTTTGCCCCGGGTGCGCACCTCGCGTGCACCTTGGTGCGCACACCTTGGCTGGGTTGCGCGGCCTGGTGGGCACCATGGTGCGCACCAAGGAGCGCTCCAAAGTGTGCTCCAAGGTGCGGCGTGCACGAAGTCCTAGCCCGGTTTGCCCCGGGTGCGCACCTTCGCCGCGGTGGGCACCATGGCGTGCACGAAGTCGGAGCCCGGTTTGCCCCGGGTGCGCACCTCGCGTGCACCTTCGCCGGGGTGGGCACCTCGGCTGGGTTGCGCGCCCTGGTGCGCACCAAGGAGCGCTCCGAAGTGTGCTCCAAGGTGCGGCGTGCACGAAGTCGGAGCCCGGTTTGCCCCGGGTGCGCACCTTCGCCGCGGTGGGCACCCTGGTGCGCACCATGGCGTGCACGAAGTCGGAGCCCGGTTTGCCCCGGGTGCGCACCTCGCGTGCACCTTCGGCGGGGTTGCGCGCCCTGGTGCGCACCAAGGAGCGCTCCGAAGTGTGCTCCAAGGTGCGGCGTGCACGAAGTCGGAGCCCGGTTTGCCCCGGGTGCGCACCTCGCGTGCACCTTCGGCGGGGTTGCGCGCCCTGGTGGGCACCATGGTGCGCACCAAGGAGCGCTCCGAAGTGTGCTCCAAGGTGCGGCGTGCACGAAGTCGGAGCCCGGTTTGCCCCGGGTGCGCACCTCGCGTGCACCTTCGCCGCGGTGGGCACCATGGCGTGCACGAAGTCGGAGCCCGGTTTGCCCCGGGTGCGCACCTCGCGTGCACCTTCGCCGGGGTGGGCACCTCGGCTGGGTTGCGCGCCCTGGTGCGCACCAAGGAGCGCTCCGAAGTGTGCTCCAAGGTGCGGCGTGCACGAAGTCGGAGCCCGGTTTGCCCCGGGTGCGCACCTCGCGTGCACCTTCGCCGCGGTGGGCACCATGGCGTGCACGAAGTCGGAGCCCGGTTTGCCCCGGGTGCGCACCCCGCGTGCACCTTCGCCGGGGTGGGCACCTCGGCTGGGTTGCGCGCCCTGGTGCGCACCAAGGAGCGCTCCGAAGTGTGCTCCAAGGTGCGGCGTGCACGAAGTCGGAGCCCGGTTTGCCCCGGGTGCGCACCTCGCGTGCACCTTCGCCGCGGTGGGCACCTTGGCTGGGTTGGGCACCATTGAGCGCTCCGAAGTGTGCTCCAAGGTGCGCACCATGGCCCTCCAAGGTGCGCAGCATGGCGTGCACGAAGTCGGAGCCCGGTTTGCCCCGGGTGCGCACCTCGCGTGCACCTTCGCCAGGGTGGGCACCTCGGTGCGCACACCTTCTCAATGTTTTCTTGCCTTTTCTGGAAATTGGTGAAGGCAGCGCATCAAAGGTGCGCACCTCGGTGTGCTCCGAGGTGCGAACCCGAGAGCGCTCCGAGGTGCCCACGAAGTCGAAAGTCGGGTTAATTGCATTGTTTTCCCCGGGTGCGCTCCGAGGTGCGCAACATCGGTGCGCACCAAGGAGGGCTCCGAAGTGTGCTCCAAGGTGCGCACGATTCGGAGCTCGGTTTGCCCGGGGTGCGCACACCTTGGCTGGGTTGCGCACCCTTTGTGCGCTCCAAGGTGCGCACGAAGTCGGAGCTCGGTTTGCCCCGGGTGCGCACCTTCGCCAGGGTGCGCACCTTGATGCGCACGCCTTGGCTGGGCTGCGCACCTTGGTGGGCGCCATGGTGCGCACCTTTCGTGCGCTCCAAGGTGCGCACGAAGTCGGAGCTCGGTTTGCCCCGGGTGCGCACCTTGGTGGGCGCCATGGTGCACTCCGAGGTGCCCAAGATTGGTGCGCACCAAGGAGCGCTCCGAAGTGCGCTCCAAGGTGCGCAGGTGCGCGCGAAGTCGAAAGTTGGGTTAATTGTCCGGTTTGCCTCGGGTGCGCACCTTGCGTGCACCTTCGCCAGGGTGGGCGCCTTGGTGCGCACACCTTGGCTGGGCTGCGCACCCGGGCGCGCACACCTTGGCACCCGCGTTTCCTTCATTTTAAATTTTTTTTTTTTACAATCTCTCAAGTGGGAAATTCTATAATCTCAACTTTTTTTGCCTTTTCAGGAAACTTTTGAATGGAGCGCATCATTGGTGCGCTCCGAAGTGTGCTCCAAGGTGCGCACCTCTGGTGTGCTCCAAAGCTCTCTCCAGCTGCGTGCACCTGCCCCGGCCGCGCACCCGGCCCCGCCCAGCTTCGCTCACCTGTCCCGGGCGTCTGGTGCGGAACCTTAGAGTAAGAAACATCACCGTGCACCTTGGCCAACGTGCGCGACTCGACCGAGCGCGCACTGGCCGAGGTGCACACCGATTTCACCTGGGTGCGCGCGCAGCACCTCGGGCGCACCGGGGTGCGCGCACAACGCCCGGGTTGCACCGTGGCCTGTGTGCTCGGGGCGCCTCGGGTGCGCGCTCGGTGTCGCCCCCGCGCGCGCGGTAGTGCGGGCAGCGCACCCCGGCCCGGCCCGGCCCCGACGAGAACGCAAACGGGCAAAAGGTTTATTCAAATAGCATTGCGACGCCCGGCGAAAAACTAAGAAAGGGTGCAACACCGGGACTTCCCGGGAGGTCACCCATCCCAGTACTACTCCGGCCCAAGCGCGCTTAACTGCGGAGTTCTGATGGGATCCGGTGCACTAACGCTGGTATGATCGCACCCGTTATGAGCTTGTCGCAGTGTGTACTTAGCAAACCGCGACCCACGTGCGAATCCACCCCGGCCACCCACCCCCGTCGAGGTGCACACCCTCCCTCGCGAAGTGCGCCCCGTTCGCCAAGTGTGAGCCCTGCCCGGGTGCGCGCACCTTGCTAGGGCGTCGGGTGTGCACCCGGCCCGGCCTACGTGCGTGCACCTGGACGGGGCGTCGTGTGCGTGCAGTGTCCCGTCTGCAACGCGGTGCCCACACACCACCTCGGGCGCAACGACCTGCGCTCACATGTGGGCCGAGTGCACCTTGGTGCATGTTCGGGGCGCCTCGGGTGCACGCTCGATCTTGCCCCGGTGCACCAAGGCGCTCGGTTTGCCCCGGGTGCGCACTTGGTGCAAGGTGGGCACCCAAAATAGGGATCAAGCACCAAAACACAAGTTTCGGGATGCAAAATGGGACCCAAGGACCACAAATGCGTTCCAAGACCCATGATGGGTCCACGAGAACAAAAATGTGTTCCGAGACTTAATAAACAAATATTGGGTTTTAGGAGAAGAAACATGCTCTGATGCCCAAAACGAGAATCGACCCCGAAAAGGCCACAGGCCAAAAGTGGGATGCGAGACAAAAAAAAATGGGACCCGAGGACCAAAATTGGGTTCCCAGGTCGAAGACAGGGCAACCGGACAAGAAACGACCTCTAAGGCTCGAAATGAGTCCCGACGACTAAAACTTGACAAGAAGCACCCATCAGGCACCCAACTCGACACCCATGGGATGCCGACCCACCCGGGCTTCCACCTAGCACACCTTGGCACCCACCCACCCTCGCACCCAACCTCGCACCCAACTTAGCACCTTTGAACCCACATTGGCACTCACCCTGACCCTGGCACCTTGGAACCCACATTGGCACTCACCTTGACCCTGGCACCCACCTTTGCACTCACCTTGGGACCCACCCTGGCTCCCACCTCGGCACCCACCCAGACACCCACCTTGGTTCCTTGGCACCCACCTTGGATCCTTGGCACCCACCCCGACACCCACCTTGGCACGCAACTTGGCTACTTGCCACCCACCTTGGCTCCTTGACGCCCACCCCGACAACCACCCCGTGACCTACCCTGGCTAGGGTTGGTGCACACCCACCCTGGTGCCCACCTTGGCACCCACCCCATGACCCACCTTGGCACGCACCTTAGTACCCACCCCGTTACCCACCCTAGGACCCACCCCGTGACCCACCTTGGCCAGGGTGGGTGCCTTGGTGCGCACAACTTGCCTGGGCTGCACACCAGGGCGGGCTCAAGATGGCACCCGCGTTCCGTTTTTTTCACTATCTTTCAAAACGGAAATTTTAAAATCTCGTTTTTTTTTTTTTTTTGCCTTTTCTGGAAATTAGTGAAGGCAGCGCATCAAAGGTGCGCAATGCTGGTGCGAACCCGGGAGCGCTCCGATGTGTGCTCCAAGGTGCGGCGTGCACGAAGTCCGAGCCCGGCTTGCCCCGGGTGCGCACCTCGCGTGCACCTTCGCCGGGGTGAGCACCTTGGCTGGGTTGCGCGCCCTGGTGCGCACCAAGGAGCGCTCTGAAGTGTGCTCCAAGGTGCGGCGTGCACGAAGTCGGAGCTCGGTTTGCCCCGGGTGTGCACCTCGGGTGCGCACCTCGCGTGCACCTTCGCTGCGGTGGGCACCTTGGCTGGGTTGCGCGCCTTGGTGGGCACCATGCAGTGCACGAAGTCGGAGCCCGGTTTGCCCCGGGCGCGCACCTCCGCCAGGGTGGGCACCTTGGTGCGCACAACTTGCCTGGGCTGCGCACCAGGAAGGGCTCAAGATGGCACCCGCGTTCCGTTTTTTTCACTATCTTTCAGAACGGAAATTTTAAAATATCGTTTTTTTTTGCCTTTTCTGGAAATTAGTGAAGGCAGCGCATCAAAGGTGCGCAACGCTGGTGCGAACCTGGGAGCGCTCCGATGTGTGCTCCAAGGTGCGGCGTGCACGAAGTCGGAGCCCGGTTTGCCCCGGGTGCGCCCTGGTGGGCACCATGGTGCGCACCAAGGAGCGCTCCGAAGTGTGCTCCAAGGTGCGGCCTGCACGAAGTCGGAGCCCGGTTTGCCCCGGGTGTGCACCGCGGGTGGGCACCTTGGTGCGCATGCCTTGCCTGGGCTGCGCACCAGGGCGGGCTCAAGATGGCACCCGCGTTCCGTTTTTTTCACTATCTTTCAAAACGGAAATTTTAAAATCTCATTTTTTTTTGCCTTTTCTGGAAATTAGTGAAGGCAGCGCATCAAAGGTGCGCACCTCGCTGCCCACCACGGTGCGCAACGCCGGTGGGCACCCGGGAGTGCTTCGAAGTGTGCTCCAAGGTGCTGCGTGCACGTTGTCGGAGCCCGGTTTGCCCCGGGTGCGCACCTCGCGTGCACCTTCGTCGGGGTGGGCACCTTGGCTGGGTTTGCCCCGGCTGCGCTCCGAAGCGGGGTTATTGGAGCGCCGCCTCTTTTTTTGTCGGAGCGTTTGGTGGGGTTTCTCGCATTGGCTCTTCCCAGGCCCGGTTGCCACCCTGGCGCGCACGAAGTCGGAAGTAGGGTTAATTGCCCGGGTGCGCACCTTTGCCAGGGTGGGCACCTTACCTGGGCTGTGCACCAGGGCGGGCTCAAGATGGCACCCGCGTTCCGTTTTTTTCACTATCTTTCAAAACGGAAATTTTAAAATCTCCTCTTTTTTTTGCCTTTTCTGGAAATTAGTGAAGGCAGCGCATCAAAGGTGCGCACCTCGCTGCCCACCTTGGTGTGCTCTGAGGTGCGCACCCGGGAGCGCTACGAAGTGTGCTCCAAGGTGCGGCGTGCACGTTGTCGGAGCCCGGTTTGCCCCGGGTGCGCACCTCGCCTGCACCTTGGCCGGGGTGGGCACCCTGGCTGGGTTTGCCCAGGGTGCGCTCCGAAGCGGGGTTACTGGAGCGCCCCCTCTTTTTTTGTCAGAGCGTTTGGTGGGGTTTCTCGCATTGGCTCTTCCCAGGCCCGGTTGTTGGGTGCGCTCCCACCCTGGCGCGCGCGAAGTTGGAAGTTGGGTTAATTGCCCGGGCGCGCACCTTCGCCAGGGTGGGCACCTTGGTGCGCACACCTTGGCTGGGCTGCGCACCAGGGCGGGCTCAAGATGGCACCAGCATTCCCTTTTTCTCACTATCTTTCAAAACGGAAATTTTAAAATCTCGTTTTCTTTTGCCTTTTATGGAAATTAGTGAAGGCATCGCATCAAAGGTGCGCACCTCGCTGCCCACCTTGGTGTGCTCCGAGGTGCCCACCACGGTGCGCTCCGAGGTGCCCACCACGGTGCGCAACGCCGGTGCGAACCCGGGAGCGCCCCGATGTGTGCTCCAAGGTGCGGCGTGCACGAAGCCGGACCCCGGTTTGCCCCGGGTGCGCACCTCGCGTGCACCTTGGTGCGCACACCTTGGCTGGGTTGCGCGGCCTGGTGGGCACCATGGTGCGCACCAAGGAGCGCTCCGAAGTGTGCTCCAAGGTGCGGCGTGCACGAAGTCCTAGCCCGGTTTGCCCCGGGTGCGCACCTTCGCCGCGGTGGGCACCATGGCGTGCACGAAGTCGGAGCCCGGTTTGCCCCGGGTGCGCACCTCGCGTGCACCTTCGCCGGGGTGGGCACCTCGGCTGGGTTGCGCGCCCTGGTGCGCACCAAGGAGCGCTCCGAAGTGTGCTCCAAGGTGCGGCGTGCACGAAGTCGGAGCCCGGTTTGCCCCGGGTGCGCACCTTCGCCGCGGTGGGCACCCTGGTGCGCACCATGGCGTGCACGAAGTCGGAGCCCGGTTTGCCCCGGGTGCGCACCTCGCGTGCACCTTCGGCGGGGTTGCGCGCCCTGGTGCGCACCAAGGAGCGCTCCGAAGTGTGCTCCAAGGTGCGGCGTGCACGAAGTCGGAGCCCGGTTTGCCCCGGGTGCGCACCTCGCGTGCACCTTCGGCGGGGTTGCGCGCCCTGGTGGGCACCATGGTGCGCACCAAGGAGCGCTCCGAAGTGTGCTCCAAGGTGCGGCGTGCACGAAGTCGGAGCCCGGTTTGCCCCGGGTGCGCACCTCGCGTGCACCTTCGCCGCGGTGGGCACCATGGCGTGCACGAAGTCGGAGCCCGGTTTGCCCCGGGTGCGCACCTCGCGTGCACCTTCGCCGCGGTGGGCACCATGGCGTGCACGAAGTCGGAGCCCGGTTTGCCCCGGGTGCGCACCTCGCGTGCACCTTCGCCGGGGTGGGCACCTCGGCTGGGTTGCGCGCCCTGGTGCGCACCAAGGAGCGCTCCGAAGTGTGCTCCAAGGTGCGGCGTGCACGAAGTCGGAGCCCGGTTTGCCCCGGGTGCGCACCTCGCGTGCACCTTGGCGCGGTGGGCACCATGGCGTGCACGAAGTCGGAGCCCGGTTTGCCCCGGGTGCGCACCCCGCGTGCACCTTCGCCGGGGTGGGCACCTCGGCTGGGTTGCGCGCCCTGGTGCGCACCAAGGAGCGCTCCGAAGTGTGCTCCAAGGTGCGGCGTGCACGAAGTCGGAGCCCGGTTTGCCCCGGGTGCGCACCTCGCGTGCACCTTCGCCGCGGTGGGCACCTTGGCTGGGTTGGGCACCATTGAGCGCTCCGAAGTGTGCTCCAAGGTGCGCACCATGGCCCTCCAAGGTGCGCAGCATGGCGTGCACGAAGTCGGAGCCCGGTTTGCCCCGGGTGCGCACCTCGCGTGCACCTTCGCCAGGGTGGGCACCTCGGTGCGCACACCTTCTCAATGTTTTCTTGCCTTTTCTGGAAATTGGTGAAGGCAGCGCATCAAAGGTGCGCACCTCGGTGTGCTCCGAGGTGCGAACCCGAGAGCGCTCCGAGGTGCCCACGAAGTCGAAAGTCGGGTTAATTGCATTGTTTTCCCCGGGTGCGCTCCGAGGTGCGCAACATCGGTGCGCACCAAGGAGGGCTCCGAAGTGTGCTCCAAGGTGCGCACGATTCGGAGCTCGGTTTGCCCGGGGTGCGCACACCTTGGCTGGGTTGCGCACCCTTTGTGCGCTCCAAGGTGCGCACGAAGTCGGAGCTCGGTTTGCCCCGGGTGCGCACCTTCGCCAGGGTGCGCACCTTGATGCGCACGCCTTGGCTGGGCTGCGCACCTTGGTGGGCGCCATGGTGCGCACCTTTCGTGCGCTCCAAGGTGCGCACGAAGTCGGAGCTCGGTTTGCCCCGGGTGCGCACCTTGGTGGGCGCCATGGTGCACTCCGAGGTGCCCAAGATTGGTGCGCACCAAGGAGCGCTCCGAAGTGCGCTCCAAGGTGCGCAGGTGCGCGCGAAGTCGAAAGTTGGGTTAATTGTCCGGTTTGCCTCGGGTGCGCACCTTGCGTGCACCTTCGCCAGGGTGGGCGCCTTGGTGCGCACACCTTGGCTGGGCTGCGCACCCGGGCGCGCACACCTTGGCACCCGCGTTTCCTTCATTTTAAATTTTTTTTTTTTACAATCTCTCAAGTGGGAAATTCTATAATCTCAACTTTTTTTGCCTTTTCAGGAAACTTTTGAATGGAGCGCATCATTGGTGCGCTCCGAAGTGTGCTCCAAGGTGCGCACCTCTGGTGTGCTCCAAAGCTCTCTCCAGCTGCGTGCACCTGCCCCGGCCGCGCACCCGGCCCCGCCCAGCTTCGCTCACCTGTCCCGGGCGTCTGGTGCGGAACCTTAGAGTAAGAAACATCACCGTGCACCTTGGCCAACGTGCGCGACTCGACCGAGCGCGCACTGGCCGAGGTGCACACCGATTTCACCTGGGTGCGCGCGCAGCACCTCGGGCGCACCGGGGTGCGCGCACAACGCCCGGGTTGCACCGTGGCCTGTGTGCTCGGGGCGCCTCGGGTGCGCGCTCGGTGTCGCCCCCGCGCGCGCGGTAGTGCGGGCAGCGCACCCCGGCCCGGCCCGGCCCCGACGAGAACGCAAACGGGCAAAAGGTTTATTCAAATAGCATTGCGACGCCCGGCGAAAAACTAAAAAAGGGTGCAACACCGGGACTTCCCGGGAGGTCACCCATCCCAGTACTACTCCGGCCCAAGCGCGCTTAACTGCGGAGTTCTGATGGGATCCGGTGCACTAACGCTGGTATGATCGCACCCGTTATGAGCTTGTCGCAGTGTGTACTTAGCAAACCGCGACCCACGTGCGAATCCACCCCGGCCACCCACCCCCGTCGAGGTGCACACCCTCCCTCGCGAAGTGCGCCCCGTTCGCCAAGTGTGAGCCCTGCCCGGGTGCGCGCACCTTGCTAGGGCGTCGGGTGTGCACCCGGCCCGGCCTACGTGCGTGCACCTGGACGGGGCGTCGTGTGCGTGCAGTGTCCCGTCTGCAACGCGGTGCCCACACACCACCTCGGGCGCAACGACCTGCGCTCACATGTGGGCCGAGTGCACCTTGGTGCATGTTCGGGGCGCCTCGGGTGCACGCTCGATCTTGCCCCGGTGCACCAAGGCGCTCGGTTTGCCCCGGGTGCGCACTTGGTGCAAGGTGGGCACCCAAAATAGGGATCAAGCACCAAAACACAAGTTTCGGGATGCAAAATGGGACCCAAGGACCACAAATGCGTTCCAAGACCCATGATGGGTCCACGAGAACAAAAATGTGTTCCGAGACTTAATAAACAAATATTGGGTTTTAGGAGAAGAAACATGCTCTGATGCCCAAAACGAGAATCGACCCCGAAAAGGCCACAGGCCAAAAGTGGGATGCGAGACAAAAAAAAATGGGACCCGAGGACCAAAATTGGGTTCCCAGGTCGAAGACAGGGCAACCGGACAAGAAACGACCTCTAAGGCTCGAAATGAGTCCCGACGACTAAAACTTGACAAGAAGCACCCATCAGGCACCCAACTCGACACCCATGGGATGCCGACCCACCCGGGCTTCCACCTAGCACACCTTGGCACCCACCCACCCTCGCACCCAACCTCGCACCCAACTTAGCACCTTTGAACCCACATTGGCACTCACCCTGACCCTGGCACCTTGGAACCCACATTGGCACTCACCTTGACCCTGGCACCCACCTTTGCACTCACCTTGGGACCCACCCTGGCTCCCACCTCGGCACCCACCCAGACACCCACCTTGGTTCCTTGGCACCCACCTTGGATCCTTGGCACCCACCCCGACACCCACCTTGGCACGCAACTTGGCTACTTGCCACCCACCTTGGCTCCTTGACGCCCACCCCGACAACCACCCCGTGACCTACCCTGGCTAGGGTTGGTGCACACCCACCCTGGTGCCCACCTTGGCACCCACCCCATGACCCACCTTGGCACGCACCTTAGTACCCACCCCGTTACCCACCCTAGGACCCACCCCGTGACCCACCTTGGCCAGGGTGGGTGCCTTGGTGCGCACAACTTGCCTGGGCTGCACACCAGGGCGGGCTCAAGATGGCACCCGCGTTCCGTTTTTTTCACTATCTTTCAAAACGGAAATTTTAAAATCTCGTTTTTTTTTTTTTTTTGCCTTTTCTGGAAATTAGTGAAGGCAGCGCATCAAAGGTGCGCAATGCTGGTGCGAACCCGGGAGCGCTCCGATGTGTGCTCCAAGGTGCGGCGTGCACGAAGTCCGAGCCCGGCTTGCCCCGGGTGCGCACCTCGCGTGCACCTTCGCCGGGGTGAGCACCTTGGCTGGGTTGCGCGCCCTGGTGCGCACCAAGGAGCGCTCTGAAGTGTGCTCCAAGGTGCGGCGTGCACGAAGTCGGAGCTCGGTTTGCCCCGGGTGTGCACCTCGGGTGCGCACCTCGCGTGCACCTTCGCTGCGGTGGGCACCTTGGCTGGGTTGCGCGCCTTGGTGGGCACCATGCAGTGCACGAAGTCGGAGCCCGGTTTGCCCCGGGCGCGCACCTCCGCCAGGGTGGGCACCTTGGTGCGCACAACTTGCCTGGGCTGCGCACCAGGAAGGGCTCAAGATGGCACCCGCGTTCCGTTTTTTTCACTATCTTTCAGAACGGAAATTTTAAAATATCGTTTTTTTTTGCCTTTTCTGGAAATTAGTGAAGGCAGCGCATCAAAGGTGCGCAACGCTGGTGCGAACCTGGGAGCGCTCCGATGTGTGCTCCAAGGTGCGGCGTGCACGAAGTCGGAGCCCGGTTTGCCCCGGGTGCGCCCTGGTGGGCACCATGGTGCGCACCAAGGAGCGCTCCGAAGTGTGCTCCAAGGTGCGGCCTGCACGAAGTCGGAGCCCGGTTTGCCCCGGGTGTGCACCGCGGGTGGGCACCTTGGTGCGCATGCCTTGCCTGGGCTGCGCACCAGGGCGGGCTCAAGATGGCACCCGCGTTCCGTTTTTTTCACTATCTTTCAAAACGGAAATTTTAAAATCTCATTTTTTTTTGCCTTTTCTGGAAATTAGTGAAGGCAGCGCATCAAAGGTGCGCACCTCGCTGCCCACCACGGTGCGCAACGCCGGTGGGCACCCGGGAGTGCTTCGAAGTGTGCTCCAAGGTGCTGCGTGCACGTTGTCGGAGCCCGGTTTGCCCCGGGTGCGCACCTCGCGTGCACCTTCGTCGGGGTGGGCACCTTGGCTGGGTTTGCCCCGGCTGCGCTCCGAAGCGGGGTTATTGGAGCGCCGCCTCTTTTTTTGTCGGAGCGTTTGGTGGGGTTTCTCGCATTGGCTCTTCCCAGGCCCGGTTGCCACCCTGGCGCGCACGAAGTCGGAAGTAGGGTTAATTGCCCGGGTGCGCACCTTTGCCAGGGTGGGCACCTTACCTGGGCTGTGCACCAGGGCGGGCTCAAGATGGCACCCGCGTTCCGTTTTTTTCACTATCTTTCAAAACGGAAATTTTAAAATCTCCTCTTTTTTTTGCCTTTTCTGGAAATTAGTGAAGGCAGCGCATCAAAGGTGCGCACCTCGCTGCCCACCTTGGTGTGCTCTGAGGTGCGCACCCGGGAGCGCTACGAAGTGTGCTCCAAGGTGCGGCGTGCACGTTGTCGGAGCCCGGTTTGCCCCGGGTGCGCACCTCGCCTGCACCTTGGCCGGGGTGGGCACCCTGGCTGGGTTTGCCCAGGGTGCGCTCCGAAGCGGGGTTACTGGAGCGCCCCCTCTTTTTTTGTCAGAGCGTTTGGTGGGGTTTCTCGCATTGGCTCTTCCCAGGCCCGGTTGTTGGGTGCGCTCCCACCCTGGCGCGCGCGAAGTTGGAAGTTGGGTTAATTGCCCGGGCGCGCACCTTCGCCAGGGTGGGCACCTTGGTGCGCACACCTTGGCTGGGCTGCGCACCAGGGCGGGCTCAAGATGGCACCAGCATTCCCTTTTTCTCACTATCTTTCAAAACGGAAATTTTAAAATCTCGTTTTCTTTTGCCTTTTATGGAAATTAGTGAAGGCATCGCATCAAAGGTGCGCACCTCGCTGCCCACCTTGGTGTGCTCCGAGGTGCCCACCACGGTGCGCTCCGAGGTGCCCACCACGGTGCGCAACGCCGGTGCGAACCCGGGAGCGCCCCGATGTGTGCTCCAAGGTGCGGCGTGCACGAAGCCGGACCCCGGTTTGCCCCGGGTGCGCACCTCGCGTGCACCTTGGTGCGCACACCTTGGCTGGGTTGCGCGGCCTGGTGGGCACCATGGTGCGCACCAAGGAGCGCTCCGAAGTGTGCTCCAAGGTGCGGCGTGCACGAAGTCCTAGCCCGGTTTGCCCCGGGTGCGCACCTTCGCCGCGGTGGGCACCATGGCGTGCACGAAGTCGGAGCCCGGTTTGCCCCGGGTGCGCACCTCGCGTGCACCTTCGCCGGGGTGGGCACCTCGGCTGGGTTGCGCGCCCTGGTGCGCACCAAGGAGCGCTCCGAAGTGTGCTCCAAGGTGCGGCGTGCACGAAGTCGGAGCCCGGTTTGCCCCGGGTGCGCACCTTCGCCGCGGTGGGCACCCTGGTGCGCACCATGGCGTGCACGAAGTCGGAGCCCGGTTTGCCCCGGGTGCGCACCTCGCGTGCACCTTCGGCGGGGTTGCGCGCCCTGGTGCGCACCAAGGAGCGCTCCGAAGTGTGCTCCAAGGTGCGGCGTGCACGAAGTCGGAGCCCGGTTTGCCCCGGGTGCGCACCTCGCGTGCACCTTCGGCGGGGTTGCGCGCCCTGGTGGGCACCATGGTGCGCACCAAGGAGCGCTCCGAAGTGTGCTCCAAGGTGCGGCGTGCACGAAGTCGGAGCCCGGTTTGCCCCGGGTGCGCACCTCGCGTGCACCTTCGCCGCGGTGGGCACCATGGCGTGCACGAAGTCGGAGCCCGGTTTGCCCCGGGTGCGCACCTCGCGTGCACCTTTGCCGCGGTGGGCACCATGGCGTGCACGAAGTCGGAGCCCGGTTTGCCCCGGGTGCGCACCTCGCGTGCACCTTCGCTGGGGTGGGCACCTCGGCTGGGTTGCGCGCCCTGGTGCGCACCAAGGAGCGCTCCGAAGTGTGCTCCAAGGTGCGGCGTGCACGAAGTCGGAGCCCGGTTTGCCCCGGGTGCGCACCTCGCGTGCACCTTCGCCGCGGTGGGCACCATGGCGTGCACGAAGTCGGAGCCCGGTTTGCCCCGGGTGCGCACCCCGCGTGCACCTTCGCCGGGGTGGGCACCTCGGCTGGGTTGCGCGCCCTGGTGCGCACCAAGGAGCGCTCCGAAGTGTGCTCCAAGGTGCGGCGTGCACGAAGTCGGAGCCCGGTTTACCCCGGGTGCGCACCTCGCGTGCACCTTCGCCGCGGTGGGCACCTTGGCTGGGTTGGGCACCATTGAGCGCTCCGAAGTGTGCTCCAAGGTGCGCACCATGGCCCTCCAAGGTGCGCAGCATGGCGTGCACGAAGTCGGAGCCCGGTTTGCCCCGGGTGCGCACCTCGCGTGCACCTTCGCCAGGGTGGGCACCTCGGTGCGCACACCTTCTCAATGTTTTCTTGCCTTTTCTGGAAATTGGTGAAGGCAGCGCATCAAAGGTGCGCACCTCGGTGTGCTCCGAGGTGCGAACCCGAGAGCGCTCCGAGGTGCCCACGAAGTCGAAAGTCGGGTTAATTGCATTGTTTTCCCCGGGTGCGCTCCGAGGTGCGCAACATCGGTGCGCACCAAGGAGGGCTCCGAAGTGTGCTCCAAGGTGCGCACGATTCGGAGCTCGGTTTGCCCGGGGTGCGCACACCTTGGCTGGGTTGCGCACCCTTTGTGCGCTCCAAGGTGCGCACGAAGTCGGAGCTCGGTTTGCCCCGGGTGCGCACCTTCGCCAGGGTGCGCACCTTGATGCGCACGCCTTGGCTGGGCTGCGCACCTTGGTGGGCGCCATGGTGCGCACCTTTCGTGCGCTCCAAGGTGCGCACGAAGTCGGAGCTCGGTTTGCCCCGGGTGCGCACCTTGGTGGGCGCCATGGTGCACTCCGAGGTGCCCAAGATTGGTGCGCACCAAGGAGCGCTCCGAAGTGCGCTCCAAGGTGCGCAGGTGCGCGCGAAGTCGAAAGTTGGGTTAATTGTCCGGTTTGCCTCGGGTGCGCACCTTGCGTGCACCTTCGCCAGGGTGGGCGCCTTGGTGCGCACACCTTGGCTGGGCTGCGCACCCGGGCGCGCACACCTTGGCACCCGCGTTTCCTTCATTTTAAATTTTTTTTTTTTACAATCTCTCAAGTGGGAAATTCTATAATCTCAACTTTTTTTGCCTTTTCAGGAAACTTTTGAATGGAGCGCATCATTGGTGCGCTCCGAAGTGTGCTCCAAGGTGCGCACCTCTGGTGTGCTCCAAAGCTCTCTCCAGCTGCGTGCACCTGCCCCGGCCGCGCACCCGGCCCCGCCCAGCTTCGCTCACCTGTCCCGGGCGTCTGGTGCGGAACCTTAGAGTAAGAAACATCACCGTGCACCTTGGCCAACGTGCGCGACTCGACCGAGCGCGCACTGGCCGAGGTGCACACCGATTTCACCTGGGTGCGCGCGCAGCACCTCGGGCGCACCGGGGTGCGCGCACAACGCCCGGGTTGCACCGTGGCCTGTGTGCTCGGGGCGCCTCGGGTGCGCGCTCGGTGTCGCCCCCCGCGCGCGCGGTAGTGCGGGCAGCGCACCCCGGCCCGGCCCGGCCCCGACGAGAACGCAAACGGGCAAAAGGTTTATTCAAATAGCATTGCGACGCCCGGCGAAAAACTAAAAAAGGGTGCAACACCGGGACTTCCCGGGAGGTCACCCATCCCAGTACTACTCCGGCCCAAGCGCGCTTAACTGCGGAGTTCTGATGGGATCCGGTGCACTAACGCTGGTATGATCGCACCCGTTATGAGCTTGTCGCAGTGTGTACTTAGCAAACCGCGACCCACGTGCGAATCCACCCCGGCCACCCACCCCCGTCGAGGTGCACACCCTCCCTCGCGAAGTGCGCCCCGTTCGCCAAGTGTGAGCCCTGCCCGGGTGCGCGCACCTTGCTAGGGCGTCGGGTGTGCACCCGGCCCGGCCTACGTGCGTGCACCTGGACGGGGCGTCGTGTGCGTGCAGTGTCCCGTCTGCAACGCGGTGCCCACACACCACCTCGGGCGCAACGACCTGCGCTCACATGTGGGCCGAGTGCACCTTGGTGCATGTTCGGGGCGCCTCGGGTGCACGCTCGATCTTGCCCCGGTGCACCAAGGCGCTCGGTTTGCCCCGGGTGCGCACTTGGTGCAAGGTGGGCACCCAAAATAGGGATCAAGCACCAAAACACAAGTTTCGGGATGCAAAATGGGACCCAAGGACCACAAATGCGTTCCAAGACCCATGATGGGTCCACGAGAACAAAAATGTGTTCCGAGACTTAATAAACAAATATTGGGTTTTAGGAGAAGAAACATGCTCTGATGCCCAAAACGAGAATCGACCCCGAAAAGGCCACAGGCCAAAAGTGGGATGCGAGACAAAAAAAAATGGGACCCGAGGACCAAAATTGGGTTCCCAGGTCGAAGACAGGGCAACCGGACAAGAAACGACCTCTAAGGCTCGAAATGAGTCCCGACGACTAAAACTTGACAAGAAGCACCCATCAGGCACCCAACTCGACACCCATGGGATGCCGACCCACCCGGGCTTCCACCTAGCACACCTTGGCACCCACCCACCCTCGCACCCAACCTCGCACCCAACTTAGCACCTTTGAACCCACATTGGCACTCACCCTGACCCTGGCACCTTGGAACCCACATTGGCACTCACCTTGACCCTGGCACCCACCTTTGCACTCACCTTGGGACCCACCCTGGCTCCCACCTCGGCACCCACCCAGACACCCACCTTGGTTCCTTGGCACCCACCTTGGATCCTTGGCACCCACCCCGACACCCACCTTGGCACGCAACTTGGCTACTTGCCACCCACCTTGGCTCCTTGACGCCCACCCCGACAACCACCCCGTGACCTACCCTGGCTAGGGTTGGTGCACACCCACCCTGGTGCCCACCTTGGCACCCACCCCATGACCCACCTTGGCACGCACCTTAGTACCCACCCCGTTACCCACCCTAGGACCCACCCCGTGACCCACCTTGGCCAGGGTGGGTGCACCCACCCTGGTGCCCACCTTGGCACCCACCCATCCTAGCACCCAGCCTGTGACCGGGCTTGGAACCCAACCTTGCACCCGTCTTGGCCAGTGTGGGTGCGCACCCATCCTGGCACCCACGTTGTGACACACCCTTTAACCCACGCACCCTAGCAGCCACGTTGGCACCCACCTTGGAACACAACCTAGCAACTTGGCACCCACCCCGTGACCCACCTTGGCATCCACCATAGCAGTCGCCCACTTGGCACCCACCTTGGAACCCAAGTTGGCACCCACCTCGGCACCCACCTTGACACTTGTGGACCCACCTTGCCACTCACCCTAGCATCGACCCATCCTAGCACCCACCCTGGCACCTTTGCACCCTAGCACTCACCCATCCTAGCACCTAACCTGTGACCCACCTTGACACTCACCCTCGCACCCACCTTGGAACCCAACCTAGCACCCACCCACCCTGACACCAACCCTAGCACCTACCCACCCTTGCACCCACCCTGTGACCCATCTTGGCACCCACCCATCCTACCACTCAACCTATCACCCACCTTCTCACCCACCTTGGCATCCACCTTAGCACCCACCCACACTGGCACCTTGGCACCCACCTCGGGCAAGGTGGGTGCACACCCACCCTGACACCCAATTTAGAACCAACCGAGCATGTTACCCACCTTGGCACCCACATTGCAGCCCACCCTAGTACCCACCCTATGACCCACATTGGCATCCACACCCTAGCACCCAGGCACCTCGACACCCGCCTTGACACGCACCCTAGCACTAAACCTGTGACCCACCTTGGAACTCACCCTAGAACCCACCCACCCTGTGAACCACCTTGGCATCCACCTTAGCACCCACCCACCTTGGCACCCACTCTAGCACTCACCCATCCTAACACCCAACTTGTTACCCACCTTGGCACCCGCCCTCGCGTCCACCTTGAAACCCACCCTAGCACCCACCCACGCAGGAGCCCACCTTGGCACCCAACCTAACACCCACGCATCCTGGCACCCAACTTGTGACCCACCTTGGAACCCACCCTAGTACCCACCTTTGAACCCACTATATCACCAACCCACCTTGGCACCCACCCTATGACCCTCTTTGGAATCCACCCTAGCACGCACCCACCCTGGCACCCACCATGGAGCGCACCCTAGCACCCACCCACCTCGGCACGCACCTCAACACCCACCTTGGTGTGCGCACTGCGCCAACCTCTCAAAGACCCTATGTGGTGCGCTCCAAAGTGTACACCTTTGGTGCGCTCCAAGGTGCGCACCTTTGGTGCACACCGAGGTGCACACCAAAGTGTGCACCGAGGTGAGCACCAAAGTGCACTCCAAGGTGCACACCAAGGCGTGCACCTTTGGTGCGGTCAATGCAAACGAATTCGGAAGTTGGGGTCGATGTCCTAATCGCTGCTGCAGACTACACGTATGAGAATCGGACAAATAGCTTTATATAGGGGAGGTGTTGCGTTTGATGGGTCGACTCCCCTGGTTGTGTGCACTGCACCAACTTCAAAGACCCTGTCTTGTTTAAGAAGTCAAAAGTTGGGGTGGATGTCCTAATCATTGCTGCAGTCTACGCATGTATGAGAATCAGACAAATAGCTTATATAGGGGAGGTGTTGCATTCGGTGGGTTGACTCCCCTGGTTGTGCGCACTGCGCCAACCTCAAAGACCCCGCATAGCAGAAGAAGTCGGAAGTCGGATTTTGGTGAGCACCAAGGCGTGCACCTTTGGTGCGGTCAACGCAGACGAATTCAGAAGTTGGGGTGGATGTCCTAATCGTTGTTGCAGGCTACACATGTATGAGAATCAGACAAATAGCTTATATAGGGGAGGTGTTGGGTTTGATGGGTCAACTCCCTTGGTTGTGCGCATTACGCCAACCTCAAAGACCTTGTTTTCGTTAAGAAGTCAAAAGTTGGGGTCAATGTCCTAATGGCTCCTGTAGGCTACACATGTATGAGAATCGGACAAATAGCTTATATAGGGGAGGTGTTGGGTTTGATGGGTCGACTCCCCTGGTTGTGCGCATTACGTCAACCTCAAAGACCTTGTTTTCGTTAAGAAGTCAAAAGTTGGGGTCGATGTCCTAATTGCTCCTGTAGACTACACATGTATGAGAATCAGACAAATAGCTTATATAGGGGAGGTGTTGGGTTTGATGGGTTGACTCCCCTAGTTGTTCGCATTACACCAACCTCAAAGACCTTGTTTTCGTTTAGAAGCCGAAAGTTGGGGTCGATGTCCTAATTGCTCCTGCAGGCTACGCATGTATGAGAATCAGACAAATAGCTTATATAGGGGAGGTGTTGGGTTTGATGGGTCGACTCCCCTGGTTGTGCGCATTGCGCCAACCTCAAAGACCCTGCATTGCGGATGAAGTCGAAAGTCAGAGTTTGGTGTGCTACAAGGTGTGGTCGAAGGTGCTCACCTAGGTGTGCACCTTTGGAGCGCAGGAAAAGTGCCCTCCAAAAGTGCGCACCTTTGGAGTGCACAAAAGTGCCCTCCAAAAGTGCGCACCTTTGGAGCGCACAAAAGTGCCCTCCAAAAAGTGCCCTCCAAAAGTGCGCACCTTTGGAGCGCACAAAAGTGCCCTCCAAAAAGTGCCCTCCAAAAGTGCGCACCTTTGGAGTGCAGAAAAGTGCCCTCCAAAAAGTGCCCTCCAAAAGTGTGCACCTTTGGAGTGCACAAAAGTGCCCTCCAAAAGTGCGCACCTTTGGAGCGCAGAAAAGTGCCCTCCAAAAAGTGCCCTCCAAAAGTGCGCACCTTTGGAGCGCAGAAAAGTGCCCTCCAAAAAGTGCCCTCCAAAAGTGCGCACCTTTGGAGCGCAGAAAAGTGCCCTCCAAAAAGTGCCCTCCAAAAGTGCGCACCTTTGGAGCGCAGAAAAGTGCCCTCCAAAAAGTGCCCTCCAAAAGTGCGCACCTTTGGAGCGCACAAAAGTGCCCTCCAAAAAGTGCCCTCCAAAAGTGCGCACCTTTGGAGCGCACAAAAGTGCCCTCCAAAAGTGCGCACCTTTGGAGCGCACAAAAGTGCCCTCCAAAAGTGCGCACTTTTGGTGCGCACCAAGGCGCTGGTTCGGTCGTTGCAGGCGAGTTCGGAAGTTGGGGTCGATGTCCTGAGCGGAGGTGCAAACTACACAGGTGTCGGAATCGGACAAATAGCTTATATAGGGGAGGTGTATGCTTCGATGGGTCGACTCCCCAGGTTGAGCGCACCGCGCCAACCTCAAAGACCCTACGGTATGGATGAAGTCGGAAGTTGGGTCCGATGACCGATTCGATTAGTAGGTATGCTCATGAGGTCGGAATTTGGGTCCGATGACCTGCCATGTGCAGGAAGGCGAATGTTGGCACTGTGCGTTGCAAGGTGCACACCAAGGTGCTGGTGCGGTCTTTTTAGTCGAGTTCGGAAGTTGGGGTCGATGTCCTGATCGGAGGTGCAAGCTACACAGGTGTGGGAATCGGACAAATAGCTTATATAGGGGAGGTGTATGCTTCGTTGGGTCGACTCCCCGGGTTGAGCGCACCGCGCCAACCTCAAAGACCCTACGGTATGGATGAAGTCGGAAGTTGGGTCCGATGACCGATTCGATATGTAGGCATACTCGCGAGGTCGGAATTTGGGTCCGATGACCTGCCATGTGCAGGAAGGCGAATGTTGGCACTGTGCGTTGCAAGGTGCGCACCAAGGCGCTGGTTCGGTCGTTGCAGGCGAGTTCGGAAGTTGGGGTCGATGTCCTGATCGGAGGTGCAAACTACACAGGTGTGGGAATCGGACAAATAGCTTATATAGGGGAGGTGTATGCTTCGTTGGGTCGACTCCCCGGGTTGAGCGCACCGCGCCAACCTCAAAGACCCTACGGTATGGATGAAGTCGGAAGTTGTGTCCGATGACCGATTCGATATGTAGGCATACTCGCGAGGTCGGAATTTGGGTCCGATGACCTGCCATGTGCAGGAAGGCGAATGTTGGGACTGTGCGTCGCAAGGTGCGCACCAAGGCGCTGGTGCCGTCGTTGCAGTCGAGTTCGGAAGTTGGGGTCGATGTCCTGGTCAGAGGTGCAAACTACACAGGTGTGGGAATCGGACAAATAGCTTATATAGGGGAGGTGTATGCTTCGATGGGTCGACTCCCCGGGTTGAGCGCACCGCGCCAACCTCAAAGACCCTACAGTATGGATGAAGTCGGAAGTTGGGTCCGATGACCGATTCGATACGTAGGCATATTGGCGAGGTCTGAATTTGTGTCCGATGACCTGCCATGCGCAGGAAGGCGGAATTTGGGTCCGATGACCGAGTTGATGGCGTGCCATGCGCAGAAAGGCGGAATTTGGGTCCGATGACCGAGTTGATGTTGATGGCCCGCCATGCACAGGAAGGCGGAATTTGGGTCCGATGACCGATTTGAAGGCGTGCCATGCGCAGAAAGGCGGAGTTTGGGTCCGATGACCGAGTTGATATTGATGGCCCGCCATGCGCAGGAAGGCGGAATTTGGGTCCGATGACCTGACATACGCATGGAGTCCGACTCGGGGGCCGATGTTCGATTCGATGACTTGCATTGTGGGTAAAGTCGGAAGTTGTGGTCTTTGACCCGATTCGATGACCAGACTTCGGCTGCTTGAGAATCGGACAAATAACTTATATAGGGGAGGTAGTGTTCTCGAGCATCCTCCCCCCGTGCCCGTTTATGTCGATTGATGCTGGTGCTCGACTGGTTGGAGCGCTCGGATGCAAAAATCTTGCACCAGGATTTATCGATTGTGATGGACACGGCAAGTCTCCTGATTGCTATGCAGGAGCTCATCGTGAATCTCTATGCGGCCTTGGTATGGACTCGACCTGCGGAATGGTTCGGCAATGGTAGTCGCTCCAACACGTCCTTGCAATGGCCACAGAGGTGATTCGACTAGAGCTCCAGTCTAGCTTTTGGGTTGCTTGGCGGACTGGTATAGCCGCGATCGAGTTCCGGCCATGAACGTTTTAGATAGCTCTTGGGCTTTCTGGGACGGAAGTCGGAAGTTTGGGCTGTTGTCCGATTTGATGACCATTCTTCGGATGTGTGAGAATCGGACAAATAACTTATATAGGGGACTGTGTTGTCTCACGCAGCCCCCTCCGTGCCCCTCTATCTCGACCGATGTTGGTGCTTGAAAGGGTTGGGATCGCTCGGATTTATAAACGTGCACCACCATTTGTCGAGTGTGAGGGACGCGGCAGGTCTCCTAAATGCTATACGGGCGCTCTCTGAGAATCTCTATCCGGCCTCGACACAGACTAGTCTTGCTGAATGGTTTGGCACTGGTAGTCGATCCAACACGTCGTTGTTGTGGCCGCCTAGGCGATTCGATTCGAGCCCCCGTCTAGCTTTTGGGTTGCTTGGCGGATTTTGCCCTATCCGCAAGTGAGCTCGGTCCCTAAACGTTCGAGAAACCCGATTGCTATGCGCCGACTCTCTTTCTTGCGAGCCTCCATCTAGCTTTTGGGTCTCTACGGAACGGAAGTCGGAATCTGGGACCGTTGTTTGATTCGACGAGGCAGACTACGGTTGTGCGAGAATCGGACAAATAACTTATATAGGGGAGGTGTTGACTGGAGCATTCTCCCCCGTGCCCCTCTAACTCGACCAATGCTGGCGCTCGAACGGTGGTAGCGCTCGGATTTTCGTTGAGCGCCAGCATTGGTCGATTTAGAGGGGCATGCGAGATTCCCGAATGCTATGCGAGGGCTCTAACGGAAATGTCTATTGGTTTCGGTATGGATGCAATTGCGAGTGGTTCGGCAAAGGTAGTCGTTCCGATGCGTCCATGTCGTGGCCAAATCGATAATTCGATTTGAGCCCTCGTATAGCATTTGGGTCTCTCGATGTGATTCCGCATTCCAGTCCCTTTGGGCACTGCTTGAGCCGCATCCCAGGGGGTTCCCTTCCCAATAATCTGCCTCGCAACCCGATTGCTATGCGGTGAGGCTCCTCGGCCGCCTCGGAACTATCTGTGTATCAGACGCATCGCGGGATAAGGGGTTGGCAACGGTAGTCGCCCCAAGCGCGTCCGATGCTTGGACCATTCCGAGGCGGCCCTGAAGCCTCTTCCGTCTAGCCGTTGGGTCCTTCTCGCCGCATCCCTTGCCTCGCACCCCGATTGCTATGCGGTGAGGCTCCTCGGCCGCCTTGGAACTATCTGTGTATCAGACGCATCGCGGGATAAGGGGTTGTCACTGGTAGTCGCCCCAAGCGCGTCCGATGCTTGGACCATTCCGAGGCGGCCCTGAAGCCTCTTCCGTCTAGCCGTTGGGTCCTTCTCGCCGCATCCCTCGACTCGCACCCCGATTGCTATGCGGTGAGGCTCCTCGGCCGCCTTGGAACTATCTGTGTATCGGACGCGTCGCGGGATAAGGGGTTGTCACTGGTAGTCGCCCCAAGCGCGTCCGATGCTTGGACCATTCCGAGGCGGCCCTGAAGCCTCTTCCGTCTAGCCGTTGGGTCCTTCTCGCCGCATCCCTCGCCTCGCACCCCGATTGCTATGCGGTGAGGCTCCTCGGCCGCCTTGGAACTATCTGTGTATCGGACGCGTCGCGGGATAAGGGGTTGTCACTGGTAGTCGCCCCAAGCGCGTGCGATGCATGGACCATTCCCAGGCGGCCCTGAAGCCTCTTCCGTCTAGCCGTTGGGTCCTTCTCGCCGCATCCCTCGCCTCGCACCCCGATTGCTATGCGGTGAGGCTCCTCGGCCGCCTTGGAACTATCTGTGTATCGGACGCGTCGCGGGATAAGGGGTTGTCACTGGTAGTCGCCCCAAGCGCGTCCGATGCTTGGACCATTCCGAGGCGGCCCTGAAGCCTCTTCCGTCTAGCCGTTGGGTCCTTCTCGCCGCATCCCTCGCCTCGCACCCCGATTGCTATGCGGTGAGGCTCCTCGGCCGCCTTGGAACTATCTGTGTATCGGACGCGTCGCGGGATAAGGGGTTGTCACTGGTAGTCGCCCCAAGCGCGTCCGATGCTTGGACCATTCCGAGGCGGCCCTGAAGCCTCTTCCGTCTAGCCGTTGGGTCCTTCTCGCCGCATCCCTCGCCTCGCACCCCGATTGCTATGCGGTGAGGCTCCTCGGCCGCCTTGGAACTATCTGTGTATCGGACGCGTCGCGGGATAAGGGGTTGTCACTGGTAGTCGCCCCAAGCGCGTCCGATGCTTGGACCATTCCGAGGCGGCCCTGAAGCCTCTTCCGTCTAGCCGTTGGGTCCTTCTCGCCGCATCCCTCGCCTCGCACCCCGATTGCTATGCGGTGAGGCTCCTCGGCCGCCTTGGAACTATCTGTGTATCGGACGCATCGCGGGATAAGGGGTTGTCACTGGTAGTCGCCCCAAGCGCGTCCGATGCTTGGACCATTCCGAGGCGGCCCTGAAGCCTCTTCCGTCTAGCCGTTGGGTCCTTCTCGCCGCATCCCTCGCCTCGCACCCCGATTGCTATGCGGTGAGGCTCCTCGGCCGCCTTGGAACTATCTGTGTATCGGACGCGTCGCGGGATAAGGGGTTGTCACTGGTAGTCGCCCCAAGCGCGTCCGATGCTTGGACCATTCCGAGGCGGCCCTGAAGCCTCTTCCGTCTAGCCGTTGGGTCCTTCTCGCCGCATCCCTCGCCTCGCACCCCGATTGCTATGCGGTGAGGCTCCTCGGCCGCCTTGGAACTATCTGTGTATCGGACGCGTCGCGGGATAAGGGGTTGTCACTGGTAGTCGCCCCAAGCGCGTCCGATGCTTGGACCATTCCGAGGCGGACCTGAAGCCTCTTCCGTCTAGCCGTTGGGTCCTTCTCGCCGCATCCCTCGCCTCGCACCCCGATTGCTATGCGGTGAGGCTCCTCGGCCGCCTTGGAACTATCTGTGTATCGGACGCGTCGCGGGATAAGGGGTTGTCACTGGTAGTCGCCCCAAGCGCGTCCGATGCTTGGACCATTCCGAGGCGGCCCTGAAGCCTCTTCCGTCTAGCCGTTGGGTCCTTCTTGCCGCATCCCTCGCCTCGCACCCCGATTGCTATGCGGTGAGGCTCCTCGGCCGCCTTGGAACTATCTGTGTATCGGACGCGTCGCGGGATAAGGGGTTGTCACTGGTAGTCGCCCCAAGCGCGTCCGATGCTTGGACCATTCCGAGGCGGCCCTGAAGCCTCTTCCGTCTAGCCGTTGGGTCCTTCTCGCCGCATCCCTCGCCTCGCACCCCGATTGCTATGCGGTGAGGCTCCTCGGCCGCCTTGGAACTATCTGTGTATCGGACGCATCGCGGGATAAGGGGTTGTCACTGGTAGTCGCCCCAAGCGCGTCCGATGCTTGGACCATTCCGAGGCGGCCCTGAAGCCTCTTCCGTCTAGCCGTTGGGTCCTTCTCGCCGCATCCCTCGCCTCGCACCCCGATTGCTATGCGGTGAGGCTCCTCGGCCGCCTTGGAACTATCTGTGTATCGGACGCGTCGCGGGATAAGGGGTTGTCACTGGTAGTCGCCCCAAGCGCGTCCGATGCTTGGACCATTCCGAGGCGGACCTGAAGCCTCTTCCGTCTAGCCGTTGGGTCCTTCTCGCCGCATCCCTCGCCTCGCACCCCGATTGCTATGCGGTGAGGCTCCTCGGCCGCCTTGGAACTATCTGTGTATCGGACGCGTCGCGGGATAAGGGGTTGTCACTGGTAGTCGCCCCAAGCGCGTCCGATGCTTGGACCATTCCGAGGCGGCCCTGAAGCCTCTTCCGTCTAGCCGTTGGGTCCTTCTCGCCGCATCCCTCGCCTCGCACCCCGATTGCTATGCGGTGAGGCTCCTCGGCCGCCTTGGAACTATCTGTGTATCGGACGCGTCGCGGGATAAGGGGTTGTCACTGGTAGTCGCCCCAAGCGCGTCCGATGCTTGGACCATTCCGAGGCGGACCTGAAGCCTCTTCCCTCTAGCCGTTGGGGCTTTCTCGCCGCATCCCTCGCCTCGCACCCCGATTGCTATTCGGTGAGGCTCCTCGGCCGCCTTGGAACTATCTGTGTATCGGACGCATCGCGGGATAAGGGGTTGGCAGTGGTAGTCGCCCCAAGCGCGTCCGATGCTTGGACCATTCCGAGGCGGCCCTGCAGCCTCTTCCGTCTAGCCGTTGGGGCCATCTCGCTGCATCCCCCACCTCGCACCACGATTGCTATGCGGTGAGGCTCCTTGGCCGCCTCGGAACTATCTGTGTATCGGACGCATCGCGAGATAAGGGGTTGTCACTGGTAGTCGCCCCAAGCGCGTCCGATGCTTGGACTATTCCGAGGCGGCCCTGCAGCCTCTTCCGTCTAGCCGTTGGGGCCATCTCGCCGCATCCCCCAGCTCCTCGGCCGCCTCGGAACTATCTGTGTATCGGACGCATCGCGGGATAAGGGGTTGGCAGTGGTAGTCGCCCCAAGCGCGTTCGATGCTTGGACTATTCCGAGGCGGCCCCGCAGCCTCTTCCGTCTACCCTTTGGGGCCATCTCGCCGCATCCCTCGCCTCGCACCCCGATTGCTATGCGGTGAGGCTCCTCGGCCGCCTGGGAACTATCTTCGTATCGGATGCATCGCGGGATAAGGGGTTGTCACTGGTAGTCGCCCCAAGCGCGTCCGATGCTTGGACTATTCCGAGGCGGCCCTGTGGCCTCTTCCGTCTAGCCGTTGGGGCCATCTCGCCGCATCCCTCACCTCGCACCCCCATTGCTATGCGGTGAGGCTCCTCGGCCGCCTTGGAACTGTCTTCGTATCGGAAGCATCGCGGGATAAGGGGTTGTCACTGGTAGTCGCCCCAAGTGCGTCCGATGCTTGGACTATTCCGAGGCGGCCCTGTAGCCTCTTCCGTCTAGCCGTTGGGGCCATCTCGCCGCATCCCCCACCTCGCACCCGGATTGCTATGCGGTGAGGCTCCTCGGCCGCCTTGGAACTATCTTCGTATCGGACGCATCGCGGGATAAGGGGTTGTCACTGGTAGTCGCCCCAAGCGCGTCCGATGCTTGGACTATTCCGACGCGGCCCTGTGGCCTCTTCCGTCTAGCCGTTGGGGCCATCTCGCCGCATCCCCCACCTCGCACCCCGATTGCTATGCGGTGAGGCTCCTCGGCCGCCTTGGAACCATCTTCGTATCGGACGCATCGCGGGATGAGGGGTTGTCACTGGTAGTCGCCCCAAGCGCGTCCGATGCTTGGACCATTCCGAGGCGGCCCTGAAGCCTCTTCCGTCTAGCCGTTGGGGCCTTCCCGCCCCATCCCTCGCCTCGCACCCCCGATTGCTATGCGGTGAGGCTCCTCGGCCGCCTTGGAACCATCTGTGTATCGGACGCATCGCGGGATAAGGGGTTGGCACTGGTAGTCGCCCCAAGCGCGTCCGATGCTTGGAGCATTCCGAGGTGGCCCTGAAGCCTCTTCCGTCTAGCCGTTGGGGCCTTCCCGCCCCATCCCTCGCCTCGCACCCCGATTGATATGCGGTGAGGCTCCTCGGCCGCCTTGGAACTATCTGTGTATCGGACGCATCGCGGGATAAGGGGTTGGCACTGGTAGTCGTCCCAATCGCGTCCGATGCTTGGACCATTCCGAGGCGGCCCTGCAGCCTCTTCCGTTTAGCCGTCGGGGCCTTCCCGCCGCATCCCTCGCCTCGCATCCCGATTCCTATGCGGTGAGTCTTCTCGGCCGCCGCGGAACTATACCTGTTATTGCTACTGCATCCTTCGGCTGGTAACCTCCTCTGCCGCCTTGGAACGTTCTCTTTGTCGGACGCGTCGCGGGATAAGGGGTTGGCACTGGTAGTCGCCCCAAGCGCGCCCGATGCATAGACCGCTCCGAGTTGACCTTGCTTTCAGCCTCTCACATGCATAGACCTCTCTGAGTCGACCCTGCAGCCTCTCACGTTTAGCCTTTGGAATCTCGCCTCACAACATGATTGCTATCCTTGATGCATCCCTTGCCTCGAGCCCTGATTGCTTTCTTGGCTGCATCCCTCCTCTCCTCACAGCCCGGTTGTCATCACTGCTTCATCCGTCGCTTCATGCATTCTGGCTGCTGGGCCCTTCCCACCGCACACCTCGATTGCTATCTCTTCTGCATCACACACCCCGATTGCTATCTCTGCTACATCCCTCGGCTCTCACTTCTGCATCCTTCGCCTCCCACCTCGATTGCTATCAATGCTGCATCCGTAACCTCACACCCCGATTGCTATGCGGGGAGGCTCCTTGGCCGCCTTGGAAATTTCTGTGTGTCGGACGCACCGCGGGATAAGGGGTTGGCACTGGTAGTCGCCCCAAGTGCGCCCGATTCTTAGACCGCTTCGAGGTGACCTCGTAGCCTCTTTCGTCCAGGCTTCCTGCCTTCAACGCCCTTTTTACACCTCGATTGCTATGCGCGGGCTCGTTGGCGTCTATCACCTCTCTGCGAAGAGTGGCACGATGATTGTTGGGGTAAATCGTAGCAGTCCGATCTCTGGCCTTGGGCCATTGTGAGGGCTGATCGATTTCCTGTGCGCATCTCGTGTTCGCCCAGTAACAGACTCGACGACTTGTAATCGGTCTTGTTCCCGATTGTTCCTGGAGGTAGTCTTCGGAACTCTTGGATTTGACCTGTCACTCGAACTGTCCTCTTCCGAGGATGCTTGTGTGTGTGTGCTTGTGCCATTTCCTTGGCGGTATTAACGAGATATTAAAGAGCGGAGTGAGCGCCTCGCCCAGCTATGTTTGGGGCTCTCACTCCCTTACCCGGTGTGCGACCGCTTTGCACGTAGGTTGCGGAGCATCGCGACTCTTTCGATGTTTGGCGGTTGTCTTCCGGTGATGCGTTGGTCCCGAAGTGCACGTTACTAGCATTTCTGCCATTGTTCTCGATCTTTGGCACGTTCCTTCGTTGCAATTGGATATATATCTCCGTTTATACGCGCAGGCTTCTCCCGCCTATTCAGCGCTGTCCCACTCTCAGCACTCTCGTGGTCTCCTTGGCTTCTCTCTCCCGTGAGCGAGCTCTCTTCTCGAGTCTTTTCCATGTCCCATGGAGGTTGCCTTGCGAAATTCGGGCACACAAACGTGACCGGATAAGAGCGGAATTGCCTATGAGGAGAAGCTCACCTTAGGGAGCAGCAATGCCGAGTGTTTCGACAGAGGGTAGAGGGGGCGTTGTTTGGGCGGTTGCACAAAAGAGTGCTACGGTTGCACTGAAGGTTGCTTCTTCGTCTCCGACGAACTCTTCGAGGCAAAAAAGCTTGTATACGG
>NW_026728854.1:255000-287500 GCF_030272615.1 Cryptomeria japonica | reverse complement strand
TACAATCTCTCAAGTGGGAAATTCTATAATCTCAACTTTTTTTGCCTTTTCAGGAAACTTTTGAATGGAGCGCATCATTGGTGCGCTCCGAAGTGTGCTCCAAGGTGCGCACCTCTGGTGTGCTCCAAAGCTCTCTCCAGCTGCGTGCACCTGCCCCGGCCGCGCACCCGGCCCCGCCCAGCTTCGCTCACCTGTCCCGGGCGTCTGGTGCGGAACCTTAGAGTAAGAAACATCACCGTGCACCTTGGCCAACGTGCGCGACTCGACCGAGCGCGCACTGGCCGAGGTGCACACCGATTTCACCTGGGTGCGCGCGCAGCACCTCGGGCGCACCGGGGTGCGCGCACAACGCCCGGGTTGCACCGTGGCCTGTGTGCTCGGGGCGCCTCGGGTGCGCGCTCGGTGTCGCCCCCGCGCGCGCGGTAGTGCGGGCAGCGCACCCCGGCCCGGCCCGGCCCCGACGAGAACGCAAACGGGCAAAAGGTTTATTCAAATAGCATTGCGACGCCCGGCGAAAAACTAAAAAAGGGTGCAACACCGGGACTTCCCGGGAGGTCACCCATCCCAGTACTACTCCGGCCCAAGCGCGCTTAACTGCGGAGTTCTGATGGGATCCGGTGCACTAACGCTGGTATGATCGCACCCGTTATGAGCTTGTCGCAGTGTGTACTTAGCAAACCGCGACCCACGTGCGAATCCACCCCGGCCACCCACCCCCGTCGAGGTGCACACCCTCCCTCGCGAAGTGCGCCCCGTTCGCCAAGTGTGAGCCCTGCCCGGGTGCGCGTACCTTGCTAGGGCGTCGGGTGTGCACCCGGCCCGGCCTACGTGCGTGCACCTGGACGGGGCGTCGTGTGCGTGCAGTGTCCCGTCTGCAACGCGGTGCCCACACACCACCTCGGGCGCAACGACCTGCGCTCACATGTGGGCCGAGTGCACCTTGGTGCATGTTCGGGGCGCCTCGGGTGCACGCTCGATCTTGCCCCGGTGCACCAAGGCGCTCGGTTTGCCCCGGGTGCGCACTTGGTGCAAGGTGGGCACCCAAAATAGGGATCAAGCACCAAAACACAAGTTTCGGGATGCAAAATGGGACCCAAGGACCACAAATGCGTTCCAAGACCCATGATGGGTCCACGAGAACAAAAATGTGTTCCGAGACTTAATAAACAAATATTGGGTTTTAGGAGAAGAAACATGCTCTGATGCCCAAAACGAGAATCGACCCCGAAAAGGCCACAGGCCAAAAGTGGGATGCGAGACAAAAAAAAATGGGACCCGAGGACCAAAATTGGGTTCCCAGGTCGAAGACAGGGCAACCGGACAAGAAACGACCTCTAAGGCTCGAAATGAGTCCCGACGACTAAAACTTGACAAGAAGCACCCATCAGGCACCCAACTCGACACCCATGGGATGCCGACCCACCCGGGCTTCCACCTAGCACACCTTGGCACCCACCCACCCTCGCACCCAACCTCGCACCCAACTTAGCACCTTTGAACCCACATTGGCACTCACCCTGACCCTGGCACCTTGGAACCCACATTGGCACTCACCTTGACCCTGGCACCCACCTTTGCACTCACCTTGGGACCCACCCTGGCTCCCACCTCGGCACCCACCCAGACACCCACCTTGGTTCCTTGGCACCCACCTTGGATCCTTGGCACCCACCCCGACACCCACCTTGGCACGCAACTTGGCTACTTGCCACCCACCTTGGCTCCTTGACGCCCACCCCGACAACCACCCCGTGACCTACCCTGGCTAGGGTTGGTGCACACCCACCCTGGTGCCCACCTTGGCACCCACCCCATGACCCACCTTGGCACGCACCTTAGTACCCACCCCGTTACCCACCCTAGGACCCACCCCGTGACCCACCTTGGCCAGGGTGGGTGCCTTGGTGCGCACAACTTGCCTGGGCTGCACACCAGGGCGGGCTCAAGATGGCACCCGCGTTCCGTTTTTTTCACTATCTTTCAAAACGGAAATTTTAAAATCTCGTTTTTTTTTTTTTTTTGCCTTTTCTGGAAATTAGTGAAGGCAGCGCATCAAAGGTGCGCAATGCTGGTGCGAACCCGGGAGCGCTCCGATGTGTGCTCCAAGGTGCGGCGTGCACGAAGTCCGAGCCCGGCTTGCCCCGGGTGCGCACCTCGCGTGCACCTTCGCCGGGGTGAGCACCTTGGCTGGGTTGCGCGCCCTGGTGCGCACCAAGGAGCGCTCTGAAGTGTGCTCCAAGGTGCGGCGTGCACGAAGTCGGAGCTCGGTTTGCCCCGGGTGTGCACCTCGGGTGCGCACCTCGCGTGCACCTTCGCTGCGGTGGGCACCTTGGCTGGGTTGCGCGCCTTGGTGGGCACCATGCAGTGCACGAAGTCGGAGCCCGGTTTGCCCCGGGCGCGCACCTCCGCCAGGGTGGGCACCTTGGTGCGCACAACTTGCCTGGGCTGCGCACCAGGAAGGGCTCAAGATGGCACCCGCGTTCCGTTTTTTTCACTATCTTTCAGAACGGAAATTTTAAAATATCGTTTTTTTTTGCCTTTTCTGGAAATTAGTGAAGGCAGCGCATCAAAGGTGCGCAACGCTGGTGCGAACCTGGGAGCGCTCCGATGTGTGCTCCAAGGTGCGGCGTGCACGAAGTCGGAGCCCGGTTTGCCCCGGGTGCGCCCTGGTGGGCACCATGGTGCGCACCAAGGAGCGCTCCGAAGTGTGCTCCAAGGTGCGGCCTGCACGAAGTCGGAGCCCGGTTTGCCCCGGGCGTGCACCGCGGGTGGGCACCTTGGTGCGCATGCCTTGCCTGGGCTGCGCACCAGGGCGGGCTCAAGATGGCACCCGCGTTCCGTTTTTTTCACTATCTTTCAAAACGGAAATTTTAAAATCTCATTTTTTTTTGCCTTTTCTGGAAATTAGTGAAGGCAGCGCATCAAAGGTGCGCACCTCGCTGCCCACCACGGTGCGCAACGCCGGTGGGCACCCGGGAGTGCTTCGAAGTGTGCTCCAAGGTGCTGCGTGCACGTTGTCGGAGCCCGGTTTGCCCCGGGTGCGCACCTCGCGTGCACCTTCGTCGGGGTGGGCACCTTGGCTGGGTTTGCCCCGGCTGCGCTCCGAAGCGGGGTTATTGGAGCGCCGCCTCTTTTTTTGTCGGAGCGTTTGGTGGGGTTTCTCGCATTGGCTCTTCCCAGGCCCGGTTGCCACCCTGGCGCGCACGAAGTCGGAAGTAGGGTTAATTGCCCGGGTGCGCACCTTTGCCAGGGTGGGCACCTTACCTGGGCTGTGCACCAGGGCGGGCTCAAGATGGCACCCGCGTTCCGTTTTTTTCACTATCTTTCAAAACGGAAATTTTAAAATCTCCTCTTTTTTTTGCCTTTTCTGGAAATTAGTGAAGGCAGCGCATCAAAGGTGCGCACCTCGCTGCCCACCTTGGTGTGCTCTGAGGTGCGCACCCGGGAGCGCTACGAAGTGTGCTCCAAGGTGCGGCGTGCACGTTGTCGGAGCCCGGTTTGCCCCGGGTGCGCACCTCGCCTGCACCTTGGCCGGGGTGGGCACCCTGGCTGGGTTTGCCCAGGGTGCGCTCCGAAGCGGGGTTACTGGAGCGCCCCCTCTTTTTTTGTCAGAGCGTTTGGTGGGGTTTCTCGCATTGGCTCTTCCCAGGCCCGGTTGTTGGGTGCGCTCCCACCCTGGCGCGCGCGAAGTTGGAAGTTGGGTTAATTGCCCGGGCGCGCACCTTCGCCAGGGTGGGCACCTTGGTGCGCACACCTTGGCTGGGCTGCGCACCAGGGCGGGCTCAAGATGGCACCAGCATTCCCTTTTTCTCACTATCTTTCAAAACGGAAATTTTAAAATCTCGTTTTTTTTTGCCTTTTATGGAAATTAGTGAAGGCATCGCATCAAAGGTGCGCACCTCGCTGCCCACCTTGGTGTGCTCCGAGGTGCCCACCACGGTGCGCTCCGAGGTGCCCACCACGGTGCGCAACGCCGGTGCGAACCCGGGAGCGCCCCGATGTGTGCTCCAAGGTGCGGCGTGCACGAAGCCGGACCCCGGTTTGCCCCGGGTGCGCACCTCGCGTGCACCTTGGTGCGCACACCTTGGCTGGGTTGCGCGGCCTGGTGGGCACCATGGTGCGCACCAAGGAGCGCTCCAAAGTGTGCTCCAAGGTGCGGCGTGCACGAAGTCCTAGCCCGGTTTGCCCCGGGTGCGCACCTTCGCCGCGGTGGGCACCATGGCGTGCACGAAGTCGGAGCCCGGTTTGCCCCGGGTGCGCACCTCGCGTGCACCTTCGCCGGGGTGGGCACCTCGGCTGGGTTGCGCGCCCTGGTGCGCACCAAGGAGCGCTCCGAAGTGTGCTCCAAGGTGCGGCGTGCACGAAGTCGGAGCCCGGTTTGCCCCGGGTGCGCACCTTCGCCGCGGTGGGCACCCTGGTGCGCACCATGGCGTGCACGAAGTCGGAGCCCGGTTTGCCCCGGGTGCGCACCTCGCGTGCACCTTCGGCGGGGTTGCGCGCCCTGGTGCGCACCAAGGAGCGCTCCGAAGTGTGCTCCAAGGTGCGGCGTGCACGAAGTCGGAGCCCGGTTTGCCCCGGGTGCGCACCTCGCGTGCACCTTCGGCGGGGTTGCGCGCCCTGGTGGGCACCATGGTGCGCACCAAGGAGCGCTCCGAAGTGTGCTCCAAGGTGCGGCGTGCACGAAGTCGGAGCCCGGTTTGCCCCGGGTGCGCACCTCGCGTGCACCTTCGCCGCGGTGGGCACCATGGCGTGCACGAAGTCGGAGCCCGGTTTGCCCCGGGTGCGCACCTCGCGTGCACCTTCGCCGGGGTGGGCACCTCGGCTGGGTTGCGCGCCCTGGTGCGCACCAAGGAGCGCTCCGAAGTGTGCTCCAAGGTGCGGCGTGCACGAAGTCGGAGCCCGGTTTGCCCCGGGTGCGCACCTCGCGTGCACCTTCGCCGCGGTGGGCACCATGGCGTGCACGAAGTCGGAGCCCGGTTTGCCCCGGGTGCGCACCCCGCGTGCACCTTCGCCGGGGTGGGCACCTCGGCTGGGTTGCGCGCCCTGGTGCGCACCAAGGAGCGCTCCGAAGTGTGCTCCAAGGTGCGGCGTGCACGAAGTCGGAGCCCGGTTTGCCCCGGGTGCGCACCTCGCGTGCACCTTCGCCGCGGTGGGCACCTTGGCTGGGTTGGGCACCATTGAGCGCTCCGAAGTGTGCTCCAAGGTGCGCACCATGGCCCTCCAAGGTGCGCAGCATGGCGTGCACGAAGTCGGAGCCCGGTTTGCCCCGGGTGCGCACCTCGCGTGCACCTTCGCCAGGGTGGGCACCTCGGTGCGCACACCTTCTCAATGTTTTCTTGCCTTTTCTGGAAATTGGTGAAGGCAGCGCATCAAAGGTGCGCACCTCGGTGTGCTCCGAGGTGCGAACCCGAGAGCGCTCCGAGGTGCCCACGAAGTCGAAAGTCGGGTTAATTGCATTGTTTTCCCCGGGTGCGCTCCGAGGTGCGCAACATCGGTGCGCACCAAGGAGGGCTCCGAAGTGTGCTCCAAGGTGCGCACGATTCGGAGCTCGGTTTGCCCGGGGTGCGCACACCTTGGCTGGGTTGCGCACCCTTTGTGCGCTCCAAGGTGCGCACGAAGTCGGAGCTCGGTTTGCCCCGGGTGCGCACCTTCGCCAGGGTGCGCACCTTGATGCGCACGCCTTGGCTGGGCTGCGCACCTTGGTGGGCGCCATGGTGCGCACCTTTCGTGCGCTCCAAGGTGCGCACGAAGTCGGAGCTCGGTTTGCCCCGGGTGCGCACCTTGGTGGGCGCCATGGTGCACTCCGAGGTGCCCAAGATTGGTGCGCACCAAGGAGCGCTCCGAAGTGCGCTCCAAGGTGCGCAGGTGCGCGCGAAGTCGAAAGTTGGGTTAATTGTCCGGTTTGCCTCGGGTGCGCACCTTGCGTGCACCTTCGCCAGGGTGGGCGCCTTGGTGCGCACACCTTGGCTGGGCTGCGCACCCGGGCGCGCACACCTTGGCACCCGCGTTTCCTTCATTTTAAATTTTTTTTTTTTACAATCTCTCAAGTGGGAAATTCTATAATCTCAACTTTTTTTGCCTTTTCAGGAAACTTTTGAATGGAGCGCATCATTGGTGCGCTCCGAAGTGTGCTCCAAGGTGCGCACCTCTGGTGTGCTCCAAAGCTCTCTCCAGCTGCGTGCACCTGCCCCGGCCGCGCACCCGGCCCCGCCCAGCTTCGCTCACCTGTCCCGGGCGTCTGGTGCGGAACCTTAGAGTAAGAAACATCACCGTGCACCTTGGCCAACGTGCGCGACTCGACCGAGCGCGCACTGGCCGAGGTGCACACCGATTTCACCTGGGTGCGCGCGCAGCACCTCGGGCGCACCGGGGTGCGCGCACAACGCCCGGGTTGCACCGTGGCCTGTGTGCTCGGGGCGCCTCGGGTGCGCGCTCGGTGTCGCCCCCGCGCGCGCGGTAGTGCGGGCAGCGCACCCCGGCCCGGCCCGGCCCCGACGAGAACGCAAACGGGCAAAAGGTTTATTCAAATAGCATTGCGACGCCCGGCGAAAAACTAAGAAAGGGTGCAACACCGGGACTTCCCGGGAGGTCACCCATCCCAGTACTACTCCGGCCCAAGCGCGCTTAACTGCGGAGTTCTGATGGGATCCGGTGCACTAACGCTGGTATGATCGCACCCGTTATGAGCTTGTCGCAGTGTGTACTTAGCAAACCGCGACCCACGTGCGAATCCACCCCGGCCACCCACCCCCGTCGAGGTGCACACCCTCCCTCGCGAAGTGCGCCCCGTTCGCCAAGTGTGAGCCCTGCCCGGGTGCGCGCACCTTGCTAGGGCGTCGGGTGTGCACCCGGCCCGGCCTACGTGCGTGCACCTGGACGGGGCGTCGTGTGCGTGCAGTGTCCCGTCTGCAACGCGGTGCCCACACACCACCTCGGGCGCAACGACCTGCGCTCACATGTGGGCCGAGTGCACCTTGGTGCATGTTCGGGGCGCCTCGGGTGCACGCTCGATCTTGCCCCGGTGCACCAAGGCGCTCGGTTTGCCCCGGGTGCGCACTTGGTGCAAGGTGGGCACCCAAAATAGGGATCAAGCACCAAAACACAAGTTTCGGGATGCAAAATGGGACCCAAGGACCACAAATGCGTTCCAAGACCCATGATGGGTCCACGAGAACAAAAATGTGTTCCGAGACTTAATAAACAAATATTGGGTTTTAGGAGAAGAAACATGCTCTGATGCCCAAAACGAGAATCGACCCCGAAAAGGCCACAGGCCAAAAGTGGGATGCGAGACAAAAAAAAATGGGACCCGAGGACCAAAATTGGGTTCCCAGGTCGAAGACAGGGCAACCGGACAAGAAACGACCTCTAAGGCTCGAAATGAGTCCCGACGACTAAAACTTGACAAGAAGCACCCATCAGGCACCCAACTCGACACCCATGGGATGCCGACCCACCCGGGCTTCCACCTAGCACACCTTGGCACCCACCCACCCTCGCACCCAACCTCGCACCCAACTTAGCACCTTTGAACCCACATTGGCACTCACCCTGACCCTGGCACCTTGGAACCCACATTGGCACTCACCTTGACCCTGGCACCCACCTTTGCACTCACCTTGGGACCCACCCTGGCTCCCACCTCGGCACCCACCCAGACACCCACCTTGGTTCCTTGGCACCCACCTTGGATCCTTGGCACCCACCCCGACACCCACCTTGGCACGCAACTTGGCTACTTGCCACCCACCTTGGCTCCTTGACGCCCACCCCGACAACCACCCCGTGACCTACCCTGGCTAGGGTTGGTGCACACCCACCCTGGTGCCCACCTTGGCACCCACCCCATGACCCACCTTGGCACGCACCTTAGTACCCACCCCGTTACCCACCCTAGGACCCACCCCGTGACCCACCTTGGCCAGGGTGGGTGCCTTGGTGCGCACAACTTGCCTGGGCTGCACACCAGGGCGGGCTCAAGATGGCACCCGCGTTCCGTTTTTTTCACTATCTTTCAAAACGGAAATTTTAAAATCTCGTTTTTTTTTTTTTTTTTGCCTTTTCTGGAAATTAGTGAAGGCAGCGCATCAAAGGTGCGCAATGCTGGTGCGAACCCGGGAGCGCTCCGATGTGTGCTCCAAGGTGCGGCGTGCACGAAGTCCGAGCCCGGCTTGCCCCGGGTGCGCACCTCGCGTGCACCTTCGCCGGGGTGAGCACCTTGGCTGGGTTGCGCGCCCTGGTGCGCACCAAGGAGCGCTCTGAAGTGTGCTCCAAGGTGCGGCGTGCACGAAGTCGGAGCTCGGTTTGCCCCGGGTGTGCACCTCGGGTGCGCACCTCGCGTGCACCTTCGCTGCGGTGGGCACCTTGGCTGGGTTGCGCGCCTTGGTGGGCACCATGCAGTGCACGAAGTCGGAGCCCGGTTTGCCCCGGGCGCGCACCTCCGCCAGGGTGGGCACCTTGGTGCGCACAACTTGCCTGGGCTGCGCACCAGGAAGGGCTCAAGATGGCACCCGCGTTCCGTTTTTTTCACTATCTTTCAGAACGGAAATTTTAAAATATCGTTTTTTTTTGCCTTTTCTGGAAATTAGTGAAGGCAGCGCATCAAAGGTGCGCAACGCTGGTGCGAACCTGGGAGCGCTCCGATGTGTGCTCCAAGGTGCGGCGTGCACGAAGTCGGAGCCCGGTTTGCCCCGGGTGCGCCCTGGTGGGCACCATGGTGCGCACCAAGGAGCGCTCCGAAGTGTGCTCCAAGGTGCGGCCTGCACGAAGTCGGAGCCCGGTTTGCCCCGGGTGTGCACCGCGGGTGGGCACCTTGGTGCGCATGCCTTGCCTGGGCTGCGCACCAGGGCGGGCTCAAGATGGCACCCGCGTTCCGTTTTTTTCACTATCTTTCAAAACGGAAATTTTAAAATCTCATTTTTTTTTGCCTTTTCTGGAAATTAGTGAAGGCAGCGCATCAAAGGTGCGCACCTCGCTGCCCACCACGGTGCGCAACGCCGGTGGGCACCCGGGAGTGCTTCGAAGTGTGCTCCAAGGTGCTGCGTGCACGTTGTCGGAGCCCGGTTTGCCCCGGGTGCGCACCTCGCGTGCACCTTCGTCGGGGTGGGCACCTTGGCTGGGTTTGCCCCGGCTGCGCTCCGAAGCGGGGTTATTGGAGCGCCGCCTCTTTTTTTGTCGGAGCGTTTGGTGGGGTTTCTCGCATTGGCTCTTCCCAGGCCCGGTTGCCACCCTGGCGCGCACGAAGTCGGAAGTAGGGTTAATTGCCCGGGTGCGCACCTTTGCCAGGGTGGGCACCTTACCTGGGCTGTGCACCAGGGCGGGCTCAAGATGGCACCCGCGTTCCGTTTTTTTCACTATCTTTCAAAACGGAAATTTTAAAATCTCCTCTTTTTTTTGCCTTTTCTGGAAATTAGTGAAGGCAGCGCATCAAAGGTGCGCACCTCGCTGCCCACCTTGGTGTGCTCTGAGGTGCGCACCCGGGAGCGCTACGAAGTGTGCTCCAAGGTGCGGCGTGCACGTTGTCGGAGCCCGGTTTGCCCCGGGTGCGCACCTCGCCTGCACCTTGGCCGGGGTGGGCACCCTGGCTGGGTTTGCCCAGGGTGCGCTCCGAAGCGGGGTTACTGGAGCGCCCCCTCTTTTTTTGTCAGAGCGTTTGGTGGGGTTTCTCGCATTGGCTCTTCCCAGGCCCGGTTGTTGGGTGCGCTCCCACCCTGGCGCGCGCGAAGTTGGAAGTTGGGTTAATTGCCCGGGCGCGCACCTTCGCCAGGGTGGGCACCTTGGTGCGCACACCTTGGCTGGGCTGCGCACCAGGGCGGGCTCAAGATGGCACCAGCATTCCCTTTTTCTCACTATCTTTCAAAACGGAAATTTTAAAATCTCGTTTTCTTTTGCCTTTTATGGAAATTAGTGAAGGCATCGCATCAAAGGTGCGCACCTCGCTGCCCACCTTGGTGTGCTCCGAGGTGCCCACCACGGTGCGCTCCGAGGTGCCCACCACGGTGCGCAACGCCGGTGCGAACCCGGGAGCGCCCCGATGTGTGCTCCAAGGTGCGGCGTGCACGAAGCCGGACCCCGGTTTGCCCCGGGTGCGCACCTCGCGTGCACCTTGGTGCGCACACCTTGGCTGGGTTGCGCGGCCTGGTGGGCACCATGGTGCGCACCAAGGAGCGCTCCGAAGTGTGCTCCAAGGTGCGGCGTGCACGAAGTCCTAGCCCGGTTTGCCCCGGGTGCGCACCTTCGCCGCGGTGGGCACCATGGCGTGCACGAAGTCGGAGCCCGGTTTGCCCCGGGTGCGCACCTCGCGTGCACCTTCGCCGGGGTGGGCACCTCGGCTGGGTTGCGCGCCCTGGTGCGCACCAAGGAGCGCTCCGAAGTGTGCTCCAAGGTGCGGCGTGCACGAAGTCGGAGCCCGGTTTGCCCCGGGTGCGCACCTTCGCCGCGGTGGGCACCCTGGTGCGCACCATGGCGTGCACGAAGTCGGAGCCCGGTTTGCCCCGGGTGCGCACCTCGCGTGCACCTTCGGCGGGGTTGCGCGCCCTGGTGCGCACCAAGGAGCGCTCCGAAGTGTGCTCCAAGGTGCGGCGTGCACGAAGTCGGAGCCCGGTTTGCCCCGGGTGCGCACCTCGCGTGCACCTTCGGCGGGGTTGCGCGCCCTGGTGGGCACCATGGTGCGCACCAAGGAGCGCTCCGAAGTGTGCTCCAAGGTGCGGCGTGCACGAAGTCGGAGCCCGGTTTGCCCCGGGTGCGCACCTCGCGTGCACCTTCGCCGCGGTGGGCACCATGGCGTGCACGAAGTCGGAGCCCGGTTTGCCCCGGGTGCGCACCTCGCGTGCACCTTCGCCGCGGTGGGCACCATGGCGTGCACGAAGTCGGAGCCCGGTTTGCCCCGGGTGCGCACCTCGCGTGCACCTTCGCCGGGGTGGGCACCTCGGCTGGGTTGCGCGCCCTGGTGCGCACCAAGGAGCGCTCCGAAGTGTGCTCCAAGGTGCGGCGTGCACGAAGTCGGAGCCCGGTTTGCCCCGGGTGCGCACCTCGCGTGCACCTTGGCGCGGTGGGCACCATGGCGTGCACGAAGTCGGAGCCCGGTTTGCCCCGGGTGCGCACCCCGCGTGCACCTTCGCCGGGGTGGGCACCTCGGCTGGGTTGCGCGCCCTGGTGCGCACCAAGGAGCGCTCCGAAGTGTGCTCCAAGGTGCGGCGTGCACGAAGTCGGAGCCCGGTTTGCCCCGGGTGCGCACCTCGCGTGCACCTTCGCCGCGGTGGGCACCTTGGCTGGGTTGGGCACCATTGAGCGCTCCGAAGTGTGCTCCAAGGTGCGCACCATGGCCCTCCAAGGTGCGCAGCATGGCGTGCACGAAGTCGGAGCCCGGTTTGCCCCGGGTGCGCACCTCGCGTGCACCTTCGCCAGGGTGGGCACCTCGGTGCGCACACCTTCTCAATGTTTTCTTGCCTTTTCTGGAAATTGGTGAAGGCAGCGCATCAAAGGTGCGCACCTCGGTGTGCTCCGAGGTGCGAACCCGAGAGCGCTCCGAGGTGCCCACGAAGTCGAAAGTCGGGTTAATTGCATTGTTTTCCCCGGGTGCGCTCCGAGGTGCGCAACATCGGTGCGCACCAAGGAGGGCTCCGAAGTGTGCTCCAAGGTGCGCACGATTCGGAGCTCGGTTTGCCCGGGGTGCGCACACCTTGGCTGGGTTGCGCACCCTTTGTGCGCTCCAAGGTGCGCACGAAGTCGGAGCTCGGTTTGCCCCGGGTGCGCACCTTCGCCAGGGTGCGCACCTTGATGCGCACGCCTTGGCTGGGCTGCGCACCTTGGTGGGCGCCATGGTGCGCACCTTTCGTGCGCTCCAAGGTGCGCACGAAGTCGGAGCTCGGTTTGCCCCGGGTGCGCACCTTGGTGGGCGCCATGGTGCACTCCGAGGTGCCCAAGATTGGTGCGCACCAAGGAGCGCTCCGAAGTGCGCTCCAAGGTGCGCAGGTGCGCGCGAAGTCGAAAGTTGGGTTAATTGTCCGGTTTGCCTCGGGTGCGCACCTTGCGTGCACCTTCGCCAGGGTGGGCGCCTTGGTGCGCACACCTTGGCTGGGCTGCGCACCCGGGCGCGCACACCTTGGCACCCGCGTTTCCTTCATTTTAAATTTTTTTTTTTTACAATCTCTCAAGTGGGAAATTCTATAATCTCAACTTTTTTTGCCTTTTCAGGAAACTTTTGAATGGAGCGCATCATTGGTGCGCTCCGAAGTGTGCTCCAAGGTGCGCACCTCTGGTGTGCTCCAAAGCTCTCTCCAGCTGCGTGCACCTGCCCCGGCCGCGCACCCGGCCCCGCCCAGCTTCGCTCACCTGTCCCGGGCGTCTGGTGCGGAACCTTAGAGTAAGAAACATCACCGTGCACCTTGGCCAACGTGCGCGACTCGACCGAGCGCGCACTGGCCGAGGTGCACACCGATTTCACCTGGGTGCGCGCGCAGCACCTCGGGCGCACCGGGGTGCGCGCACAACGCCCGGGTTGCACCGTGGCCTGTGTGCTCGGGGCGCCTCGGGTGCGCGCTCGGTGTCGCCCCCCGCGCGCGCGGTAGTGCGGGCAGCGCACCCCGGCCCGGCCCGGCCCCGACGAGAACGCAAACGGGCAAAAGGTTTATTCAAATAGCATTGCGACGCCCGGCGAAAAACTAAAAAAGGGTGCAACACCGGGACTTCCCGGGAGGTCACCCATCCCAGTACTACTCCGGCCCAAGCGCGCTTAACTGCGGAGTTCTGATGGGATCCGGTGCACTAACGCTGGTATGATCGCACCCGTTATGAGCTTGTCGCAGTGTGTACTTAGCAAACCGCGACCCACGTGCGAATCCACCCCGGCCACCCACCCCCGTCGAGGTGCACACCCTCCCTCGCGAAGTGCGCCCCGTTCGCCAAGTGTGAGCCCTGCCCGGGTGCGCGCACCTTGCTAGGGCGTCGGGTGTGCACCCGGCCCGGCCTACGTGCGTGCACCTGGACGGGGCGTCGTGTGCGTGCAGTGTCCCGTCTGCAACGCGGTGCCCACACACCACCTCGGGCGCAACGACCTGCGCTCACATGTGGGCCGAGTGCACCTTGGTGCATGTTCGGGGCGCCTCGGGTGCACGCTCGATCTTGCCCCGGTGCACCAAGGCGCTCGGTTTGCCCCGGGTGCGCACTTGGTGCAAGGTGGGCACCCAAAATAGGGATCAAGCACCAAAACACAAGTTTCGGGATGCAAAATGGGACCCAAGGACCACAAATGCGTTCCAAGACCCATGATGGGTCCACGAGAACAAAAATGTGTTCCGAGACTTAATAAACAAATATTGGGTTTTAGGAGAAGAAACATGCTCTGATGCCCAAAACGAGAATCGACCCCGAAAAGGCCACAGGCCAAAAGTGGGATGCGAGACAAAAAAAAATGGGACCCGAGGACCAAAATTGGGTTCCCAGGTCGAAGACAGGGCAACCGGACAAGAAACGACCTCTAAGGCTCGAAATGAGTCCCGACGACTAAAACTTGACAAGAAGCACCCATCAGGCACCCAACTCGACACCCATGGGATGCCGACCCACCCGGGCTTCCACCTAGCACACCTTGGCACCCACCCACCCTCGCACCCAACCTCGCACCCAACTTAGCACCTTTGAACCCACATTGGCACTCACCCTGACCCTGGCACCTTGGAACCCACATTGGCACTCACCTTGACCCTGGCACCCACCTTTGCACTCACCTTGGGACCCACCCTGGCTCCCACCTCGGCACCCACCCAGACACCCACCTTGGTTCCTTGGCACCCACCTTGGATCCTTGGCACCCACCCCGACACCCACCTTGGCACGCAACTTGGCTACTTGCCACCCACCTTGGCTCCTTGACGCCCACCCCGACAACCACCCCGTGACCTACCCTGGCTAGGGTTGGTGCACACCCACCCTGGTGCCCACCTTGGCACCCACCCCATGACCCACCTTGGCACGCACCTTAGTACCCACCCCGTTACCCACCCTAGGACCCACCCCGTGACCCACCTTGGCCAGGGTGGGTGCCTTGGTGCGCACAACTTGCCTGGGCTGCACACCAGGGCGGGCTCAAGATGGCACCCGCGTTCCGTTTTTTTCACTATCTTTCAAAACGGAAATTTTAAAATCTCGTTTTTTTTTTTTTTTTGCCTTTTCTGGAAATTAGTGAAGGCAGCGCATCAAAGGTGCGCAATGCTGGTGCGAACCCGGGAGCGCTCCGATGTGTGCTCCAAGGTGCGGCGTGCACGAAGTCCGAGCCCGGCTTGCCCCGGGTGCGCACCTCGCGTGCACCTTCGCCGGGGTGAGCACCTTGGCTGGGTTGCGCGCCCTGGTGCGCACCAAGGAGCGCTCTGAAGTGTGCTCCAAGGTGCGGCGTGCACGAAGTCGGAGCTCGGTTTGCCCCGGGTGTGCACCTCGGGTGCGCACCTCGCGTGCACCTTCGCTGCGGTGGGCACCTTGGCTGGGTTGCGCGCCTTGGTGGGCACCATGCAGTGCACGAAGTCGGAGCCCGGTTTGCCCCGGGCGCGCACCTCCGCCAGGGTGGGCACCTTGGTGCGCACAACTTGCCTGGGCTGCGCACCAGGAAGGGCTCAAGATGGCACCCGCGTTCCGTTTTTTTCACTATCTTTCAGAACGGAAATTTTAAAATATCGTTTTTTTTTGCCTTTTCTGGAAATTAGTGAAGGCAGCGCATCAAAGGTGCGCAACGCTGGTGCGAACCTGGGAGCGCTCCGATGTGTGCTCCAAGGTGCGGCGTGCACGAAGTCGGAGCCCGGTTTGCCCCGGGTGCGCCCTGGTGGGCACCATGGTGCGCACCAAGGAGCGCTCCGAAGTGTGCTCCAAGGTGCGGCCTGCACGAAGTCGGAGCCCGGTTTGCCCCGGGCGTGCACCGCGGGTGGGCACCTTGGTGCGCATGCCTTGCCTGGGCTGCGCACCAGGGCGGGCTCAAGATGGCACCCGCGTTCCGTTTTTTTCACTATCTTTCAAAACGGAAATTTTAAAATCTCATTTTTTTTTGCCTTTTCTGGAAATTAGTGAAGGCAGCGCATCAAAGGTGCGCACCTCGCTGCCCACCACGGTGCGCAACGCCGGTGGGCACCCGGGAGTGCTTCGAAGTGTGCTCCAAGGTGCTGCGTGCACGTTGTCGGAGCCCGGTTTGCCCCGGGTGCGCACCTCGCGTGCACCTTCGTCGGGGTGGGCACCTTGGCTGGGTTTGCCCCGGCTGCGCTCCGAAGCGGGGTTATTGGAGCGCCGCCTCTTTTTTTGTCGGAGCGTTTGGTGGGGTTTCTCGCATTGGCTCTTCCCAGGCCCGGTTGCCACCCTGGCGCGCACGAAGTCGGAAGTAGGGTTAATTGCCCGGGTGCGCACCTTTGCCAGGGTGGGCACCTTACCTGGGCTGTGCACCAGGGCGGGCTCAAGATGGCACCCGCGTTCCGTTTTTTTCACTATCTTTCAAAACGGAAATTTTAAAATCTCCTCTTTTTTTTGCCTTTTCTGGAAATTAGTGAAGGCAGCGCATCAAAGGTGCGCACCTCGCTGCCCACCTTGGTGTGCTCTGAGGTGCGCACCCGGGAGCGCTACGAAGTGTGCTCCAAGGTGCGGCGTGCACGTTGTCGGAGCCCGGTTTGCCCCGGGTGCGCACCTCGCCTGCACCTTGGCCGGGGTGGGCACCCTGGCTGGGTTTGCCCAGGGTGCGCTCCGAAGCGGGGTTACTGGAGCGCCCCCTCTTTTTTTGTCAGAGCGTTTGGTGGGGTTTCTCGCATTGGCTCTTCCCAGGCCCGGTTGTTGGGTGCGCTCCCACCCTGGCGCGCGCGAAGTTGGAAGTTGGGTTAATTGCCCGGGCGCGCACCTTCGCCAGGGTGGGCACCTTGGTGCGCACACCTTGGCTGGGCTGCGCACCAGGGCGGGCTCAAGATGGCACCAGCATTCCCTTTTTCTCACTATCTTTCAAAACGGAAATTTTAAAATCTCGTTTTCTTTTGCCTTTTATGGAAATTAGTGAAGGCATCGCATCAAAGGTGCGCACCTCGCTGCCCACCTTGGTGTGCTCCGAGGTGCCCACCACGGTGCGCTCCGAGGTGCCCACCACGGTGCGCAACGCCGGTGCGAACCCGGGAGCGCCCCGATGTGTGCTCCAAGGTGCGGCGTGCACGAAGCCGGACCCCGGTTTGCCCCGGGTGCGCACCTCGCGTGCACCTTGGTGCGCACACCTTGGCTGGGTTGCGCGGCCTGGTGGGCACCATGGTGCGCACCAAGGAGCGCTCCGAAGTGTGCTCCAAGGTGCGGCGTGCACGAAGTCCTAGCCCGGTTTGCCCCGGGTGCGCACCTTCGCCGCGGTGGGCACCATGGCGTGCACGAAGTCGGAGCCCGGTTTGCCCCGGGTGCGCACCTCGCGTGCACCTTCGCCGGGGTGGGCACCTCGGCTGGGTTGCGCGCCCTGGTGCGCACCAAGGAGCGCTCCGAAGTGTGCTCCAAGGTGCGGCGTGCACGAAGTCGGAGCCCGGTTTGCCCCGGGTGCGCACCTTCGCCGCGGTGGGCACCCTGGTGCGCACCATGGCGTGCACGAAGTCGGAGCCCGGTTTGCCCCGGGTGCGCACCTCGCGTGCACCTTCGGCGGGGTTGCGCGCCCTGGTGCGCACCAAGGAGCGCTCCGAAGTGTGCTCCAAGGTGCGGCGTGCACGAAGTCGGAGCCCGGTTTGCCCCGGGTGCGCACCTCGCGTGCACCTTCGGCGGGGTTGCGCGCCCTGGTGGGCACCATGGTGCGCACCAAGGAGCGCTCCGAAGTGTGCTCCAAGGTGCGGCGTGCACGAAGTCGGAGCCCGGTTTGCCCCGGGTGCGCACCTCGCGTGCACCTTCGCCGCGGTGGGCACCATGGCGTGCACGAAGTCGGAGCCCGGTTTGCCCCGGGTGCGCACCTCGCGTGCACCTTTGCCGCGGTGGGCACCATGGCGTGCACGAAGTCGGAGCCCGGTTTGCCCCGGGTGCGCACCTCGCGTGCACCTTCGCTGGGGTGGGCACCTCGGCTGGGTTGCGCGCCCTGGTGCGCACCAAGGAGCGCTCCGAAGTGTGCTCCAAGGTGCGGCGTGCACGAAGTCGGAGCCCGGTTTGCCCCGGGTGCGCACCTCGCGTGCACCTTCGCCGCGGTGGGCACCATGGCGTGCACGAAGTCGGAGCCCGGTTTGCCCCGGGTGCGCACCCCGCGTGCACCTTCGCCGGGGTGGGCACCTCGGCTGGGTTGCGCGCCCTGGTGCGCACCAAGGAGCGCTCCGAAGTGTGCTCCAAGGTGCGGCGTGCACGAAGTCGGAGCCCGGTTTACCCCGGGTGCGCACCTCGCGTGCACCTTCGCCGCGGTGGGCACCTTGGCTGGGTTGGGCACCATTGAGCGCTCCGAAGTGTGCTCCAAGGTGCGCACCATGGCCCTCCAAGGTGCGCAGCATGGCGTGCACGAAGTCGGAGCCCGGTTTGCCCCGGGTGCGCACCTCGCGTGCACCTTCGCCAGGGTGGGCACCTCGGTGCGCACACCTTCTCAATGTTTTCTTGCCTTTTCTGGAAATTGGTGAAGGCAGCGCATCAAAGGTGCGCACCTCGGTGTGCTCCGAGGTGCGAACCCGAGAGCGCTCCGAGGTGCCCACGAAGTCGAAAGTCGGGTTAATTGCATTGTTTTCCCCGGGTGCGCTCCGAGGTGCGCAACATCGGTGCGCACCAAGGAGGGCTCCGAAGTGTGCTCCAAGGTGCGCACGATTCGGAGCTCGGTTTGCCCGGGGTGCGCACACCTTGGCTGGGTTGCGCACCCTTTGTGCGCTCCAAGGTGCGCACGAAGTCGGAGCTCGGTTTGCCCCGGGTGCGCACCTTCGCCAGGGTGCGCACCTTGATGCGCACGCCTTGGCTGGGCTGCGCACCTTGGTGGGCGCCATGGTGCGCACCTTTCGTGCGCTCCAAGGTGCGCACGAAGTCGGAGCTCGGTTTGCCCCGGGTGCGCACCTTGGTGGGCGCCATGGTGCACTCCGAGGTGCCCAAGATTGGTGCGCACCAAGGAGCGCTCCGAAGTGCGCTCCAAGGTGCGCAGGTGCGCGCGAAGTCGAAAGTTGGGTTAATTGTCCGGTTTGCCTCGGGTGCGCACCTTGCGTGCACCTTCGCCAGGGTGGGCGCCTTGGTGCGCACACCTTGGCTGGGCTGCGCACCCGGGCGCGCACACCTTGGCACCCGCGTTTCCTTCATTTTAAATTTTTTTTTTTTACAATCTCTCAAGTGGGAAATTCTATAATCTCAACTTTTTTTGCCTTTTCAGGAAACTTTTGAATGGAGCGCATCATTGGTGCGCTCCGAAGTGTGCTCCAAGGTGCGCACCTCTGGTGTGCTCCAAAGCTCTCTCCAGCTGCGTGCACCTGCCCCGGCCGCGCACCCGGCCCCGCCCAGCTTCGCTCACCTGTCCCGGGCGTCTGGTGCGGAACCTTAGAGTAAGAAACATCACCGTGCACCTTGGCCAACGTGCGCGACTCGACCGAGCGCGCACTGGCCGAGGTGCACACCGATTTCACCTGGGTGCGCGCGCAGCACCTCGGGCGCACCGGGGTGCGCGCACAACGCCCGGGTTGCACCGTGGCCTGTGTGCTCGGGGCGCCTCGGGTGCGCGCTCGGTGTCGCCCCCCGCGCGCGCGGTAGTGCGGGCAGCGCACCCCGGCCCGGCCCGGCCCCGACGAGAACGCAAACGGGCAAAAGGTTTATTCAAATAGCATTGCGACGCCCGGCGAAAAACTAAAAAAGGGTGCAACACCGGGACTTCCCGGGAGGTCACCCATCCCAGTACTACTCCGGCCCAAGCGCGCTTAACTGCGGAGTTCTGATGGGATCCGGTGCACTAACGCTGGTATGATCGCACCCGTTATGAGCTTGTCGCAGTGTGTACTTAGCAAACCGCGACCCACGTGCGAATCCACCCCGGCCACCCACCCCCGTCGAGGTGCACACCCTCCCTCGCGAAGTGCGCCCCGTTCGCCAAGTGTGAGCCCTGCCCGGGTGCGCGCACCTTGCTAGGGCGTCGGGTGTGCACCCGGCCCGGCCTACGTGCGTGCACCTGGACGGGGCGTCGTGTGCGTGCAGTGTCCCGTCTGCAACGCGGTGCCCACACACCACCTCGGGCGCAACGACCTGCGCTCACATGTGGGCCGAGTGCACCTTGGTGCATGTTCGGGGCGCCTCGGGTGCACGCTCGATCTTGCCCCGGTGCACCAAGGCGCTCGGTTTGCCCCGGGTGCGCACTTGGTGCAAGGTGGGCACCCAAAATAGGGATCAAGCACCAAAACACAAGTTTCGGGATGCAAAATGGGACCCAAGGACCACAAATGCGTTCCAAGACCCATGATGGGTCCACGAGAACAAAAATGTGTTCCGAGACTTAATAAACAAATATTGGGTTTTAGGAGAAGAAACATGCTCTGATGCCCAAAACGAGAATCGACCCCGAAAAGGCCACAGGCCAAAAGTGGGATGCGAGACAAAAAAAAATGGGACCCGAGGACCAAAATTGGGTTCCCAGGTCGAAGACAGGGCAACCGGACAAGAAACGACCTCTAAGGCTCGAAATGAGTCCCGACGACTAAAACTTGACAAGAAGCACCCATCAGGCACCCAACTCGACACCCATGGGATGCCGACCCACCCGGGCTTCCACCTAGCACACCTTGGCACCCACCCACCCTCGCACCCAACCTCGCACCCAACTTAGCACCTTTGAACCCACATTGGCACTCACCCTGACCCTGGCACCTTGGAACCCACATTGGCACTCACCTTGACCCTGGCACCCACCTTTGCACTCACCTTGGGACCCACCCTGGCTCCCACCTCGGCACCCACCCAGACACCCACCTTGGTTCCTTGGCACCCACCTTGGATCCTTGGCACCCACCCCGACACCCACCTTGGCACGCAACTTGGCTACTTGCCACCCACCTTGGCTCCTTGACGCCCACCCCGACAACCACCCCGTGACCTACCCTGGCTAGGGTTGGTGCACACCCACCCTGGTGCCCACCTTGGCACCCACCCCATGACCCACCTTGGCACGCACCTTAGTACCCACCCCGTTACCCACCCTAGGACCCACCCCGTGACCCACCTTGGCCAGGGTGGGTGCACCCACCCTGGTGCCCACCTTGGCACCCACCCATCCTAGCACCCAGCCTGTGACCGGGCTTGGAACCCAACCTTGCACCCGTCTTGGCCAGTGTGGGTGCGCACCCATCCTGGCACCCACGTTGTGACACACCCTTTAACCCACGCACCCTAGCAGCCACGTTGGCACCCACCTTGGAACACAACCTAGCAACTTGGCACCCACCCCGTGACCCACCTTGGCATCCACCATAGCAGTCGCCCACTTGGCACCCACCTTGGAACCCAAGTTGGCACCCACCTCGGCACCCACCTTGACACTTGTGGACCCACCTTGCCACTCACCCTAGCATCGACCCATCCTAGCACCCACCCTGGCACCTTTGCACCCTAGCACTCACCCATCCTAGCACCTAACCTGTGACCCACCTTGACACTCACCCTCGCACCCACCTTGGAACCCAACCTAGCACCCACCCACCCTGACACCAACCCTAGCACCTACCCACCCTTGCACCCACCCTGTGACCCATCTTGGCACCCACCCATCCTACCACTCAACCTATCACCCACCTTCTCACCCACCTTGGCATCCACCTTAGCACCCACCCACACTGGCACCTTGGCACCCACCTCGGGCAAGGTGGGTGCACACCCACCCTGACACCCAATTTAGAACCAACCGAGCATGTTACCCACCTTGGCACCCACATTGCAGCCCACCCTAGTACCCACCCTATGACCCACATTGGCATCCACACCCTAGCACCCAGGCACCTCGACACCCGCCTTGACACGCACCCTAGCACTAAACCTGTGACCCACCTTGGAACTCACCCTAGAACCCACCCACCCTGTGAACCACCTTGGCATCCACCTTAGCACCCACCCACCTTGGCACCCACTCTAGCACTCACCCATCCTAACACCCAACTTGTTACCCACCTTGGCACCCGCCCTCGCGTCCACCTTGAAACCCACCCTAGCACCCACCCACGCAGGAGCCCACCTTGGCACCCAACCTAACACCCACGCATCCTGGCACCCAACTTGTGACCCACCTTGGAACCCACCCTAGTACCCACCTTTGAACCCACTATATCACCAACCCACCTTGGCACCCACCCTATGACCCTCTTTGGAATCCACCCTAGCACGCACCCACCCTGGCACCCACCATGGAGCGCACCCTAGCACCCACCCACCTCGGCACGCACCTCAACACCCACCTTGGTGTGCGCACTGCGCCAACCTCTCAAAGACCCTATGTGGTGCGCTCCAAAGTGTACACCTTTGGTGCGCTCCAAGGTGCGCACCTTTGGTGCACACCGAGGTGCACACCAAAGTGTGCACCGAGGTGAGCACCAAAGTGCACTCCAAGGTGCACACCAAGGCGTGCACCTTTGGTGCGGTCAATGCAAACGAATTCGGAAGTTGGGGTCGATGTCCTAATCGCTGCTGCAGACTACACGTATGAGAATCGGACAAATAGCTTTATATAGGGGAGGTGTTGCGTTTGATGGGTCGACTCCCCTGGTTGTGTGCACTGCACCAACTTCAAAGACCCTGTCTTGTTTAAGAAGTCAAAAGTTGGGGTGGATGTCCTAATCATTGCTGCAGTCTACGCATGTATGAGAATCAGACAAATAGCTTATATAGGGGAGGTGTTGCATTCGGTGGGTTGACTCCCCTGGTTGTGCGCACTGCGCCAACCTCAAAGACCCCGCATAGCAGAAGAAGTCGGAAGTCGGATTTTGGTGAGCACCAAGGCGTGCACCTTTGGTGCGGTCAACGCAGACGAATTCAGAAGTTGGGGTGGATGTCCTAATCGTTGTTGCAGGCTACACATGTATGAGAATCAGACAAATAGCTTATATAGGGGAGGTGTTGGGTTTGATGGGTCAACTCCCTTGGTTGTGCGCATTACGCCAACCTCAAAGACCTTGTTTTCGTTAAGAAGTCAAAAGTTGGGGTCAATGTCCTAATGGCTCCTGTAGGCTACACATGTATGAGAATCGGACAAATAGCTTATATAGGGGAGGTGTTGGGTTTGATGGGTCGACTCCCCTGGTTGTGCGCATTACGTCAACCTCAAAGACCTTGTTTTCGTTAAGAAGTCAAAAGTTGGGGTCGATGTCCTAATTGCTCCTGTAGACTACACATGTATGAGAATCAGACAAATAGCTTATATAGGGGAGGTGTTGGGTTTGATGGGTTGACTCCCCTAGTTGTTCGCATTACACCAACCTCAAAGACCTTGTTTTCGTTTAGAAGCCGAAAGTTGGGGTCGATGTCCTAATTGCTCCTGCAGGCTACGCATGTATGAGAATCAGACAAATAGCTTATATAGGGGAGGTGTTGGGTTTGATGGGTCGACTCCCCTGGTTGTGCGCATTGCGCCAACCTCAAAGACCCTGCATTGCGGATGAAGTCGAAAGTCAGAGTTTGGTGTGCTACAAGGTGTGGTCGAAGGTGCTCACCTAGGTGTGCACCTTTGGAGCGCAGGAAAAGTGCCCTCCAAAAGTGCGCACCTTTGGAGTGCACAAAAGTGCCCTCCAAAAGTGCGCACCTTTGGAGCGCACAAAAGTGCCCTCCAAAAAGTGCCCTCCAAAAGTGCGCACCTTTGGAGCGCACAAAAGTGCCCTCCAAAAAGTGCCCTCCAAAAGTGCGCACCTTTGGAGTGCAGAAAAGTGCCCTCCAAAAAGTGCCCTCCAAAAGTGTGCACCTTTGGAGTGCACAAAAGTGCCCTCCAAAAGTGCGCACCTTTGGAGCGCAGAAAAGTGCCCTCCAAAAAGTGCCCTCCAAAAGTGCGCACCTTTGGAGCGCAGAAAAGTGCCCTCCAAAAAGTGCCCTCCAAAAGTGCGCACCTTTGGAGCGCAGAAAAGTGCCCTCCAAAAAGTGCCCTCCAAAAGTGCGCACCTTTGGAGCGCAGAAAAGTGCCCTCCAAAAAGTGCCCTCCAAAAGTGCGCACCTTTGGAGCGCACAAAAGTGCCCTCCAAAAAGTGCCCTCCAAAAGTGCGCACCTTTGGAGCGCACAAAAGTGCCCTCCAAAAGTGCGCACCTTTGGAGCGCACAAAAGTGCCCTCCAAAAGTGCGCACTTTTGGTGCGCACCAAGGCGCTGGTTCGGTCGTTGCAGGCGAGTTCGGAAGTTGGGGTCGATGTCCTGAGCGGAGGTGCAAACTACACAGGTGTCGGAATCGGACAAATAGCTTATATAGGGGAGGTGTATGCTTCGATGGGTCGACTCCCCAGGTTGAGCGCACCGCGCCAACCTCAAAGACCCTACGGTATGGATGAAGTCGGAAGTTGGGTCCGATGACCGATTCGATTAGTAGGTATGCTCATGAGGTCGGAATTTGGGTCCGATGACCTGCCATGTGCAGGAAGGCGAATGTTGGCACTGTGCGTTGCAAGGTGCACACCAAGGTGCTGGTGCGGTCTTTTTAGTCGAGTTCGGAAGTTGGGGTCGATGTCCTGATCGGAGGTGCAAGCTACACAGGTGTGGGAATCGGACAAATAGCTTATATAGGGGAGGTGTATGCTTCGTTGGGTCGACTCCCCGGGTTGAGCGCACCGCGCCAACCTCAAAGACCCTACGGTATGGATGAAGTCGGAAGTTGGGTCCGATGACCGATTCGATATGTAGGCATACTCGCGAGGTCGGAATTTGGGTCCGATGACCTGCCATGTGCAGGAAGGCGAATGTTGGCACTGTGCGTTGCAAGGTGCGCACCAAGGCGCTGGTTCGGTCGTTGCAGGCGAGTTCGGAAGTTGGGGTCGATGTCCTGATCGGAGGTGCAAACTACACAGGTGTGGGAATCGGACAAATAGCTTATATAGGGGAGGTGTATGCTTCGTTGGGTCGACTCCCCGGGTTGAGCGCACCGCGCCAACCTCAAAGACCCTACGGTATGGATGAAGTCGGAAGTTGTGTCCGATGACCGATTCGATATGTAGGCATACTCGCGAGGTCGGAATTTGGGTCCGATGACCTGCCATGTGCAGGAAGGCGAATGTTGGGACTGTGCGTCGCAAGGTGCGCACCAAGGCGCTGGTGCCGTCGTTGCAGTCGAGTTCGGAAGTTGGGGTCGATGTCCTGGTCAGAGGTGCAAACTACACAGGTGTGGGAATCGGACAAATAGCTTATATAGGGGAGGTGTATGCTTCGATGGGTCGACTCCCCGGGTTGAGCGCACCGCGCCAACCTCAAAGACCCTACAGTATGGATGAAGTCGGAAGTTGGGTCCGATGACCGATTCGATACGTAGGCATATTGGCGAGGTCTGAATTTGTGTCCGATGACCTGCCATGCGCAGGAAGGCGGAATTTGGGTCCGATGACCGAGTTGATGGCGTGCCATGCGCAGAAAGGCGGAATTTGGGTCCGATGACCGAGTTGATGTTGATGGCCCGCCATGCACAGGAAGGCGGAATTTGGGTCCGATGACCGATTTGAAGGCGTGCCATGCGCAGAAAGGCGGAGTTTGGGTCCGATGACCGAGTTGATATTGATGGCCCGCCATGCGCAGGAAGGCGGAATTTGGGTCCGATGACCTGACATACGCATGGAGTCCGACTCGGGGGCCGATGTTCGATTCGATGACTTGCATTGTGGGTAAAGTCGGAAGTTGTGGTCTTTGACCCGATTCGATGACCAGACTTCGGCTGCTTGAGAATCGGACAAATAACTTATATAGGGGAGGTAGTGTTCTCGAGCATCCTCCCCCCGTGCCCGTTTATGTCGATTGATGCTGGTGCTCGACTGGTTGGAGCGCTCGGATGCAAAAATCTTGCACCAGGATTTATCGATTGTGATGGACACGGCAAGTCTCCTGATTGCTATGCAGGAGCTCATCGTGAATCTCTATGCGGCCTTGGTATGGACTCGACCTGCGGAATGGTTCGGCAATGGTAGTCGCTCCAACACGTCCTTGCAATGGCCACAGAGGTGATTCGACTAGAGCTCCAGTCTAGCTTTTGGGTTGCTTGGCGGACTGGTATAGCCGCGATCGAGTTCCGGCCATGAACGTTTTAGATAGCTCTTGGGCTTTCTGGGACGGAAGTCGGAAGTTTGGGCTGTTGTCCGATTTGATGACCATTCTTCGGATGTGTGAGAATCGGACAAATAACTTATATAGGGGACTGTGTTGTCTCACGCAGCCCCCTCCGTGCCCCTCTATCTCGACCGATGTTGGTGCTTGAAAGGGTTGGGATCGCTCGGATTTATAAACGTGCACCACCATTTGTCGAGTGTGAGGGACGCGGCAGGTCTCCTAAATGCTATACGGGCGCTCTCTGAGAATCTCTATCCGGCCTCGACACAGACTAGTCTTGCTGAATGGTTTGGCACTGGTAGTCGATCCAACACGTCGTTGTTGTGGCCGCCTAGGCGATTCGATTCGAGCCCCCGTCTAGCTTTTGGGTTGCTTGGCGGATTTTGCCCTATCCGCAAGTGAGCTCGGTCCCTAAACGTTCGAGAAACCCGATTGCTATGCGCCGACTCTCTTTCTTGCGAGCCTCCATCTAGCTTTTGGGTCTCTACGGAACGGAAGTCGGAATCTGGGACCGTTGTTTGATTCGACGAGGCAGACTACGGTTGTGCGAGAATCGGACAAATAACTTATATAGGGGAGGTGTTGACTGGAGCATTCTCCCCCGTGCCCCTCTAACTCGACCAATGCTGGCGCTCGAACGGTGGTAGCGCTCGGATTTTCGTTGAGCGCCAGCATTGGTCGATTTAGAGGGGCATGCGAGATTCCCGAATGCTATGCGAGGGCTCTAACGGAAATGTCTATTGGTTTCGGTATGGATGCAATTGCGAGTGGTTCGGCAAAGGTAGTCGTTCCGATGCGTCCATGTCGTGGCCAAATCGATAATTCGATTTGAGCCCTCGTATAGCATTTGGGTCTCTCGATGTGATTCCGCATTCCAGTCCCTTTGGGCACTGCTTGAGCCGCATCCCAGGGGGTTCCCTTCCCAATAATCTGCCTCGCAACCCGATTGCTATGCGGTGAGGCTCCTCGGCCGCCTCGGAACTATCTGTGTATCAGACGCATCGCGGGATAAGGGGTTGGCAACGGTAGTCGCCCCAAGCGCGTCCGATGCTTGGACCATTCCGAGGCGGCCCTGAAGCCTCTTCCGTCTAGCCGTTGGGTCCTTCTCGCCGCATCCCTTGCCTCGCACCCCGATTGCTATGCGGTGAGGCTCCTCGGCCGCCTTGGAACTATCTGTGTATCAGACGCATCGCGGGATAAGGGGTTGTCACTGGTAGTCGCCCCAAGCGCGTCCGATGCTTGGACCATTCCGAGGCGGCCCTGAAGCCTCTTCCGTCTAGCCGTTGGGTCCTTCTCGCCGCATCCCTCGACTCGCACCCCGATTGCTATGCGGTGAGGCTCCTCGGCCGCCTTGGAACTATCTGTGTATCGGACGCGTCGCGGGATAAGGGGTTGTCACTGGTAGTCGCCCCAAGCGCGTCCGATGCTTGGACCATTCCGAGGCGGCCCTGAAGCCTCTTCCGTCTAGCCGTTGGGTCCTTCTCGCCGCATCCCTCGCCTCGCACCCCGATTGCTATGCGGTGAGGCTCCTCGGCCGCCTTGGAACTATCTGTGTATCGGACGCGTCGCGGGATAAGGGGTTGTCACTGGTAGTCGCCCCAAGCGCGTGCGATGCATGGACCATTCCCAGGCGGCCCTGAAGCCTCTTCCGTCTAGCCGTTGGGTCCTTCTCGCCGCATCCCTCGCCTCGCACCCCGATTGCTATGCGGTGAGGCTCCTCGGCCGCCTTGGAACTATCTGTGTATCGGACGCGTCGCGGGATAAGGGGTTGTCACTGGTAGTCGCCCCAAGCGCGTCCGATGCTTGGACCATTCCGAGGCGGCCCTGAAGCCTCTTCCGTCTAGCCGTTGGGTCCTTCTCGCCGCATCCCTCGCCTCGCACCCCGATTGCTATGCGGTGAGGCTCCTCGGCCGCCTTGGAACTATCTGTGTATCGGACGCGTCGCGGGATAAGGGGTTGTCACTGGTAGTCGCCCCAAGCGCGTCCGATGCTTGGACCATTCCGAGGCGGCCCTGAAGCCTCTTCCGTCTAGCCGTTGGGTCCTTCTCGCCGCATCCCTCGCCTCGCACCCCGATTGCTATGCGGTGAGGCTCCTCGGCCGCCTTGGAACTATCTGTGTATCGGACGCGTCGCGGGATAAGGGGTTGTCACTGGTAGTCGCCCCAAGCGCGTCCGATGCTTGGACCATTCCGAGGCGGCCCTGAAGCCTCTTCCGTCTAGCCGTTGGGTCCTTCTCGCCGCATCCCTCGCCTCGCACCCCGATTGCTATGCGGTGAGGCTCCTCGGCCGCCTTGGAACTATCTGTGTATCGGACGCATCGCGGGATAAGGGGTTGTCACTGGTAGTCGCCCCAAGCGCGTCCGATGCTTGGACCATTCCGAGGCGGCCCTGAAGCCTCTTCCGTCTAGCCGTTGGGTCCTTCTCGCCGCATCCCTCGCCTCGCACCCCGATTGCTATGCGGTGAGGCTCCTCGGCCGCCTTGGAACTATCTGTGTATCGGACGCGTCGCGGGATAAGGGGTTGTCACTGGTAGTCGCCCCAAGCGCGTCCGATGCTTGGACCATTCCGAGGCGGCCCTGAAGCCTCTTCCGTCTAGCCGTTGGGTCCTTCTCGCCGCATCCCTCGCCTCGCACCCCGATTGCTATGCGGTGAGGCTCCTCGGCCGCCTTGGAACTATCTGTGTATCGGACGCGTCGCGGGATAAGGGGTTGTCACTGGTAGTCGCCCCAAGCGCGTCCGATGCTTGGACCATTCCGAGGCGGACCTGAAGCCTCTTCCGTCTAGCCGTTGGGTCCTTCTCGCCGCATCCCTCGCCTCGCACCCCGATTGCTATGCGGTGAGGCTCCTCGGCCGCCTTGGAACTATCTGTGTATCGGACGCGTCGCGGGATAAGGGGTTGTCACTGGTAGTCGCCCCAAGCGCGTCCGATGCTTGGACCATTCCGAGGCGGCCCTGAAGCCTCTTCCGTCTAGCCGTTGGGTCCTTCTTGCCGCATCCCTCGCCTCGCACCCCGATTGCTATGCGGTGAGGCTCCTCGGCCGCCTTGGAACTATCTGTGTATCGGACGCGTCGCGGGATAAGGGGTTGTCACTGGTAGTCGCCCCAAGCGCGTCCGATGCTTGGACCATTCCGAGGCGGCCCTGAAGCCTCTTCCGTCTAGCCGTTGGGTCCTTCTCGCCGCATCCCTCGCCTCGCACCCCGATTGCTATGCGGTGAGGCTCCTCGGCCGCCTTGGAACTATCTGTGTATCGGACGCATCGCGGGATAAGGGGTTGTCACTGGTAGTCGCCCCAAGCGCGTCCGATGCTTGGACCATTCCGAGGCGGCCCTGAAGCCTCTTCCGTCTAGCCGTTGGGTCCTTCTCGCCGCATCCCTCGCCTCGCACCCCGATTGCTATGCGGTGAGGCTCCTCGGCCGCCTTGGAACTATCTGTGTATCGGACGCGTCGCGGGATAAGGGGTTGTCACTGGTAGTCGCCCCAAGCGCGTCCGATGCTTGGACCATTCCGAGGCGGACCTGAAGCCTCTTCCGTCTAGCCGTTGGGTCCTTCTCGCCGCATCCCTCGCCTCGCACCCCGATTGCTATGCGGTGAGGCTCCTCGGCCGCCTTGGAACTATCTGTGTATCGGACGCGTCGCGGGATAAGGGGTTGTCACTGGTAGTCGCCCCAAGCGCGTCCGATGCTTGGACCATTCCGAGGCGGCCCTGAAGCCTCTTCCGTCTAGCCGTTGGGTCCTTCTCGCCGCATCCCTCGCCTCGCACCCCGATTGCTATGCGGTGAGGCTCCTCGGCCGCCTTGGAACTATCTGTGTATCGGACGCGTCGCGGGATAAGGGGTTGTCACTGGTAGTCGCCCCAAGCGCGTCCGATGCTTGGACCATTCCGAGGCGGACCTGAAGCCTCTTCCCTCTAGCCGTTGGGGCTTTCTCGCCGCATCCCTCGCCTCGCACCCCGATTGCTATTCGGTGAGGCTCCTCGGCCGCCTTGGAACTATCTGTGTATCGGACGCATCGCGGGATAAGGGGTTGGCAGTGGTAGTCGCCCCAAGCGCGTCCGATGCTTGGACCATTCCGAGGCGGCCCTGCAGCCTCTTCCGTCTAGCCGTTGGGGCCATCTCGCTGCATCCCCCACCTCGCACCACGATTGCTATGCGGTGAGGCTCCTTGGCCGCCTCGGAACTATCTGTGTATCGGACGCATCGCGAGATAAGGGGTTGTCACTGGTAGTCGCCCCAAGCGCGTCCGATGCTTGGACTATTCCGAGGCGGCCCTGCAGCCTCTTCCGTCTAGCCGTTGGGGCCATCTCGCCGCATCCCCCAGCTCCTCGGCCGCCTCGGAACTATCTGTGTATCGGACGCATCGCGGGATAAGGGGTTGGCAGTGGTAGTCGCCCCAAGCGCGTTCGATGCTTGGACTATTCCGAGGCGGCCCCGCAGCCTCTTCCGTCTACCCTTTGGGGCCATCTCGCCGCATCCCTCGCCTCGCACCCCGATTGCTATGCGGTGAGGCTCCTCGGCCGCCTGGGAACTATCTTCGTATCGGATGCATCGCGGGATAAGGGGTTGTCACTGGTAGTCGCCCCAAGCGCGTCCGATGCTTGGACTATTCCGAGGCGGCCCTGTGGCCTCTTCCGTCTAGCCGTTGGGGCCATCTCGCCGCATCCCTCACCTCGCACCCCCATTGCTATGCGGTGAGGCTCCTCGGCCGCCTTGGAACTGTCTTCGTATCGGAAGCATCGCGGGATAAGGGGTTGTCACTGGTAGTCGCCCCAAGTGCGTCCGATGCTTGGACTATTCCGAGGCGGCCCTGTAGCCTCTTCCGTCTAGCCGTTGGGGCCATCTCGCCGCATCCCCCACCTCGCACCCGGATTGCTATGCGGTGAGGCTCCTCGGCCGCCTTGGAACTATCTTCGTATCGGACGCATCGCGGGATAAGGGGTTGTCACTGGTAGTCGCCCCAAGCGCGTCCGATGCTTGGACTATTCCGACGCGGCCCTGTGGCCTCTTCCGTCTAGCCGTTGGGGCCATCTCGCCGCATCCCCCACCTCGCACCCCGATTGCTATGCGGTGAGGCTCCTCGGCCGCCTTGGAACCATCTTCGTATCGGACGCATCGCGGGATGAGGGGTTGTCACTGGTAGTCGCCCCAAGCGCGTCCGATGCTTGGACCATTCCGAGGCGGCCCTGAAGCCTCTTCCGTCTAGCCGTTGGGGCCTTCCCGCCCCATCCCTCGCCTCGCACCCCCGATTGCTATGCGGTGAGGCTCCTCGGCCGCCTTGGAACCATCTGTGTATCGGACGCATCGCGGGATAAGGGGTTGGCACTGGTAGTCGCCCCAAGCGCGTCCGATGCTTGGAGCATTCCGAGGTGGCCCTGAAGCCTCTTCCGTCTAGCCGTTGGGGCCTTCCCGCCCCATCCCTCGCCTCGCACCCCGATTGATATGCGGTGAGGCTCCTCGGCCGCCTTGGAACTATCTGTGTATCGGACGCATCGCGGGATAAGGGGTTGGCACTGGTAGTCGTCCCAATCGCGTCCGATGCTTGGACCATTCCGAGGCGGCCCTGCAGCCTCTTCCGTTTAGCCGTCGGGGCCTTCCCGCCGCATCCCTCGCCTCGCATCCCGATTCCTATGCGGTGAGTCTTCTCGGCCGCCGCGGAACTATACCTGTTATTGCTACTGCATCCTTCGGCTGGTAACCTCCTCTGCCGCCTTGGAACGTTCTCTTTGTCGGACGCGTCGCGGGATAAGGGGTTGGCACTGGTAGTCGCCCCAAGCGCGCCCGATGCATAGACCGCTCCGAGTTGACCTTGCTTTCAGCCTCTCACATGCATAGACCTCTCTGAGTCGACCCTGCAGCCTCTCACGTTTAGCCTTTGGAATCTCGCCTCACAACATGATTGCTATCCTTGATGCATCCCTTGCCTCGAGCCCTGATTGCTTTCTTGGCTGCATCCCTCCTCTCCTCACAGCCCGGTTGTCATCACTGCTTCATCCGTCGCTTCATGCATTCTGGCTGCTGGGCCCTTCCCACCGCACACCTCGATTGCTATCTCTTCTGCATCACACACCCCGATTGCTATCTCTGCTACATCCCTCGGCTCTCACTTCTGCATCCTTCGCCTCCCACCTCGATTGCTATCAATGCTGCATCCGTAACCTCACACCCCGATTGCTATGCGGGGAGGCTCCTTGGCCGCCTTGGAAATTTCTGTGTGTCGGACGCACCGCGGGATAAGGGGTTGGCACTGGTAGTCGCCCCAAGTGCGCCCGATTCTTAGACCGCTTCGAGGTGACCTCGTAGCCTCTTTCGTCCAGGCTTCCTGCCTTCAACGCCCTTTTTACACCTCGATTGCTATGCGCGGGCTCGTTGGCGTCTATCACCTCTCTGCGAAGAGTGGCACGATGATTGTTGGGGTAAATCGTAGCAGTCCGATCTCTGGCCTTGGGCCATTGTGAGGGCTGATCGATTTCCTGTGCGCATCTCGTGTTCGCCCAGTAACAGACTCGACGACTTGTAATCGGTCTTGTTCCCGATTGTTCCTGGAGGTAGTCTTCGGAACTCTTGGATTTGACCTGTCACTCGAACTGTCCTCTTCCGAGGATGCTTGTGTGTGTGTGCTTGTGCCATTTCCTTGGCGGTATTAACGAGATATTAAAGAGCGGAGTGAGCGCCTCGCCCAGCTATGTTTGGGGCTCTCACTCCCTTACCCGGTGTGCGACCGCTTTGCACGTAGGTTGCGGAGCATCGCGACTCTTTCGATGTTTGGCGGTTGTCTTCCGGTGATGCGTTGGTCCCGAAGTGCACGTTACTAGCATTTCTGCCATTGTTCTCGATCTTTGGCACGTTCCTTCGTTGCAATTGGATATATATCTCCGTTTATACGCGCAGGCTTCTCCCGCCTATTCAGCGCTGTCCCACTCTCAGCACTCTCGTGGTCTCCTTGGCTTCTCTCTCCCGTGAGCGAGCTCTCTTCTCGAGTCTTTTCCATGTCCCATGGAGGTTGCCTTGCGAAATTCGGGCACACAAACGTGACCGGATAAGAGCGGAATTGCCTATGAGGAGAAGCTCACCTTAGGGAGCAGCAATGCCGAGTGTTTCGACAGAGGGTAGAGGGGGCGTTGTTTGGGCGGTTGCACAAAAGAGTGCTACGGTTGCACTGAAGGTTGCTTCTTCGTCTCCGACGAACTCTTCGAGGCAAAAAAGCTTGTATACGGGGTCGAGGTGGGACTGTTCGTGCGAGTTGCGCCACCAAAAGTGCGTAGGGGGCATATACCTGGGAAATGGATGTCTCTGAGTGGCCTTACTCGGTCGCGTGCACG
>NW_026728854.1:212500-245000 GCF_030272615.1 Cryptomeria japonica | reverse complement strand
TGCGCACCTCTGGTGTGCTCCAAAGCTCTCTCCAGCTGCGTGCACCTGCCCCGGCCGCGCACCCGGCCCCGCCCAGCTTCGCTCACCTGTCCCGGGCGTCTGGTGCGGAACCTTAGAGTAAGAAACATCACCGTGCACCTTGGCCAACGTGCGCGACTCGACCGAGCGCGCACTGGCCGAGGTGCACACCGATTTCACCTGGGTGCGCGCGCAGCACCTCGGGCGCACCGGGGTGCGCGCACAACGCCCGGGTTGCACCGTGGCCTGTGTGCTCGGGGCGCCTCGGGTGCGCGCTCGGTGTCGCCCCCGCGCGCGCGGTAGTGCGGGCAGCGCACCCCGGCCCGGCCCGGCCCCGACGAGAACGCAAACGGGCAAAAGGTTTATTCAAATAGCATTGCGACGCCCGGCGAAAAACTAAAAAAGGGTGCAACACCGGGACTTCCCGGGAGGTCACCCATCCCAGTACTACTCCGGCCCAAGCGCGCTTAACTGCGGAGTTCTGATGGGATCCGGTGCACTAACGCTGGTATGATCGCACCCGTTATGAGCTTGTCGCAGTGTGTACTTAGCAAACCGCGACCCACGTGCGAATCCACCCCGGCCACCCACCCCCGTCGAGGTGCACACCCTCCCTCGCGAAGTGCGCCCCGTTCGCCAAGTGTGAGCCCTGCCCGGGTGCGCGCACCTTGCTAGGGCGTCGGGTGTGCACCCGGCCCGGCCTACGTGCGTGCACCTGGACGGGGCGTCGTGTGCGTGCAGTGTCCCGTCTGCAACGCGGTGCCCACACACCACCTCGGGCGCAACGACCTGCGCTCACATGTGGGCCGAGTGCACCTTGGTGCATGTTCGGGGCGCCTCGGGTGCACGCTCGATCTTGCCCCGGTGCACCAAGGCGCTCGGTTTGCCCCGGGTGCGCACTTGGTGCAAGGTGGGCACCCAAAATAGGGATCAAGCACCAAAACACAAGTTTCGGGATGCAAAATGGGACCCAAGGACCACAAATGCGTTCCAAGACCCATGATGGGTCCACGAGAACAAAAATGTGTTCCGAGACTTAATAAACAAATATTGGGTTTTAGGAGAAGAAACATGCTCTGATGCCCAAAACGAGAATCGACCCCGAAAAGGCCACAGGCCAAAAGTGGGATGCGAGACAAAAAAAAATGGGACCCGAGGACCAAAATTGGGTTCCCAGGTCGAAGACAGGGCAACCGGACAAGAAACGACCTCTAAGGCTCGAAATGAGTCCCGACGACTAAAACTTGACAAGAAGCACCCATCAGGCACCCAACTCGACACCCATGGGATGCCGACCCACCCGGGCTTCCACCTAGCACACCTTGGCACCCACCCACCCTCGCACCCAACCTCGCACCCAACTTAGCACCTTTGAACCCACATTGGCACTCACCCTGACCCTGGCACCTTGGAACCCACATTGGCACTCACCTTGACCCTGGCACCCACCTTTGCACTCACCTTGGGACCCACCCTGGCTCCCACCTCGGCACCCACCCAGACACCCACCTTGGTTCCTTGGCACCCACCTTGGATCCTTGGCACCCACCCCGACACCCACCTTGGCACGCAACTTGGCTACTTGCCACCCACCTTGGCTCCTTGACGCCCACCCCGACAACCACCCCGTGACCTACCCTGGCTAGGGTTGGTGCACACCCACCCTGGTGCCCACCTTGGCACCCACCCCATGACCCACCTTGGCACGCACCTTAGTACCCACCCCGTTACCCACCCTAGGACCCACCCCGTGACCCACCTTGGCCAGGGTGGGTGCCTTGGTGCGCACAACTTGCCTGGGCTGCACACCAGGGCGGGCTCAAGATGGCACCCGCGTTCCGTTTTTTTCACTATCTTTCAAAACGGAAATTTTAAAATCTCGTTTTTTTTTTTTTTTTGCCTTTTCTGGAAATTAGTGAAGGCAGCGCATCAAAGGTGCGCAATGCTGGTGCGAACCCGGGAGCGCTCCGATGTGTGCTCCAAGGTGCGGCGTGCACGAAGTCCGAGCCCGGCTTGCCCCGGGTGCGCACCTCGCGTGCACCTTCGCCGGGGTGAGCACCTTGGCTGGGTTGCGCGCCCTGGTGCGCACCAAGGAGCGCTCTGAAGTGTGCTCCAAGGTGCGGCGTGCACGAAGTCGGAGCTCGGTTTGCCCCGGGTGTGCACCTCGGGTGCGCACCTCGCGTGCACCTTCGCTGCGGTGGGCACCTTGGCTGGGTTGCGCGCCTTGGTGGGCACCATGCAGTGCACGAAGTCGGAGCCCGGTTTGCCCCGGGCGCGCACCTCCGCCAGGGTGGGCACCTTGGTGCGCACAACTTGCCTGGGCTGCGCACCAGGAAGGGCTCAAGATGGCACCCGCGTTCCGTTTTTTTCACTATCTTTCAGAACGGAAATTTTAAAATATCGTTTTTTTTTGCCTTTTCTGGAAATTAGTGAAGGCAGCGCATCAAAGGTGCGCAACGCTGGTGCGAACCTGGGAGCGCTCCGATGTGTGCTCCAAGGTGCGGCGTGCACGAAGTCGGAGCCCGGTTTGCCCCGGGTGCGCCCTGGTGGGCACCATGGTGCGCACCAAGGAGCGCTCCGAAGTGTGCTCCAAGGTGCGGCCTGCACGAAGTCGGAGCCCGGTTTGCCCCGGGCGTGCACCGCGGGTGGGCACCTTGGTGCGCATGCCTTGCCTGGGCTGCGCACCAGGGCGGGCTCAAGATGGCACCCGCGTTCCGTTTTTTTCACTATCTTTCAAAACGGAAATTTTAAAATCTCATTTTTTTTTGCCTTTTCTGGAAATTAGTGAAGGCAGCGCATCAAAGGTGCGCACCTCGCTGCCCACCACGGTGCGCAACGCCGGTGGGCACCCGGGAGTGCTTCGAAGTGTGCTCCAAGGTGCTGCGTGCACGTTGTCGGAGCCCGGTTTGCCCCGGGTGCGCACCTCGCGTGCACCTTCGTCGGGGTGGGCACCTTGGCTGGGTTTGCCCCGGCTGCGCTCCGAAGCGGGGTTATTGGAGCGCCGCCTCTTTTTTTGTCGGAGCGTTTGGTGGGGTTTCTCGCATTGGCTCTTCCCAGGCCCGGTTGCCACCCTGGCGCGCACGAAGTCGGAAGTAGGGTTAATTGCCCGGGTGCGCACCTTTGCCAGGGTGGGCACCTTACCTGGGCTGTGCACCAGGGCGGGCTCAAGATGGCACCCGCGTTCCGTTTTTTTCACTATCTTTCAAAACGGAAATTTTAAAATCTCCTCTTTTTTTTGCCTTTTCTGGAAATTAGTGAAGGCAGCGCATCAAAGGTGCGCACCTCGCTGCCCACCTTGGTGTGCTCTGAGGTGCGCACCCGGGAGCGCTACGAAGTGTGCTCCAAGGTGCGGCGTGCACGTTGTCGGAGCCCGGTTTGCCCCGGGTGCGCACCTCGCCTGCACCTTGGCCGGGGTGGGCACCCTGGCTGGGTTTGCCCAGGGTGCGCTCCGAAGCGGGGTTACTGGAGCGCCCCCTCTTTTTTTGTCAGAGCGTTTGGTGGGGTTTCTCGCATTGGCTCTTCCCAGGCCCGGTTGTTGGGTGCGCTCCCACCCTGGCGCGCGCGAAGTTGGAAGTTGGGTTAATTGCCCGGGCGCGCACCTTCGCCAGGGTGGGCACCTTGGTGCGCACACCTTGGCTGGGCTGCGCACCAGGGCGGGCTCAAGATGGCACCAGCATTCCCTTTTTCTCACTATCTTTCAAAACGGAAATTTTAAAATCTCGTTTTTTTTTGCCTTTTATGGAAATTAGTGAAGGCATCGCATCAAAGGTGCGCACCTCGCTGCCCACCTTGGTGTGCTCCGAGGTGCCCACCACGGTGCGCTCCGAGGTGCCCACCACGGTGCGCAACGCCGGTGCGAACCCGGGAGCGCCCCGATGTGTGCTCCAAGGTGCGGCGTGCACGAAGCCGGACCCCGGTTTGCCCCGGGTGCGCACCTCGCGTGCACCTTGGTGCGCACACCTTGGCTGGGTTGCGCGGCCTGGTGGGCACCATGGTGCGCACCAAGGAGCGCTCCAAAGTGTGCTCCAAGGTGCGGCGTGCACGAAGTCCTAGCCCGGTTTGCCCCGGGTGCGCACCTTCGCCGCGGTGGGCACCATGGCGTGCACGAAGTCGGAGCCCGGTTTGCCCCGGGTGCGCACCTCGCGTGCACCTTCGCCGGGGTGGGCACCTCGGCTGGGTTGCGCGCCCTGGTGCGCACCAAGGAGCGCTCCGAAGTGTGCTCCAAGGTGCGGCGTGCACGAAGTCGGAGCCCGGTTTGCCCCGGGTGCGCACCTTCGCCGCGGTGGGCACCCTGGTGCGCACCATGGCGTGCACGAAGTCGGAGCCCGGTTTGCCCCGGGTGCGCACCTCGCGTGCACCTTCGGCGGGGTTGCGCGCCCTGGTGCGCACCAAGGAGCGCTCCGAAGTGTGCTCCAAGGTGCGGCGTGCACGAAGTCGGAGCCCGGTTTGCCCCGGGTGCGCACCTCGCGTGCACCTTCGGCGGGGTTGCGCGCCCTGGTGGGCACCATGGTGCGCACCAAGGAGCGCTCCGAAGTGTGCTCCAAGGTGCGGCGTGCACGAAGTCGGAGCCCGGTTTGCCCCGGGTGCGCACCTCGCGTGCACCTTCGCCGCGGTGGGCACCATGGCGTGCACGAAGTCGGAGCCCGGTTTGCCCCGGGTGCGCACCTCGCGTGCACCTTCGCCGGGGTGGGCACCTCGGCTGGGTTGCGCGCCCTGGTGCGCACCAAGGAGCGCTCCGAAGTGTGCTCCAAGGTGCGGCGTGCACGAAGTCGGAGCCCGGTTTGCCCCGGGTGCGCACCTCGCGTGCACCTTCGCCGCGGTGGGCACCATGGCGTGCACGAAGTCGGAGCCCGGTTTGCCCCGGGTGCGCACCCCGCGTGCACCTTCGCCGGGGTGGGCACCTCGGCTGGGTTGCGCGCCCTGGTGCGCACCAAGGAGCGCTCCGAAGTGTGCTCCAAGGTGCGGCGTGCACGAAGTCGGAGCCCGGTTTGCCCCGGGTGCGCACCTCGCGTGCACCTTCGCCGCGGTGGGCACCTTGGCTGGGTTGGGCACCATTGAGCGCTCCGAAGTGTGCTCCAAGGTGCGCACCATGGCCCTCCAAGGTGCGCAGCATGGCGTGCACGAAGTCGGAGCCCGGTTTGCCCCGGGTGCGCACCTCGCGTGCACCTTCGCCAGGGTGGGCACCTCGGTGCGCACACCTTCTCAATGTTTTCTTGCCTTTTCTGGAAATTGGTGAAGGCAGCGCATCAAAGGTGCGCACCTCGGTGTGCTCCGAGGTGCGAACCCGAGAGCGCTCCGAGGTGCCCACGAAGTCGAAAGTCGGGTTAATTGCATTGTTTTCCCCGGGTGCGCTCCGAGGTGCGCAACATCGGTGCGCACCAAGGAGGGCTCCGAAGTGTGCTCCAAGGTGCGCACGATTCGGAGCTCGGTTTGCCCGGGGTGCGCACACCTTGGCTGGGTTGCGCACCCTTTGTGCGCTCCAAGGTGCGCACGAAGTCGGAGCTCGGTTTGCCCCGGGTGCGCACCTTCGCCAGGGTGCGCACCTTGATGCGCACGCCTTGGCTGGGCTGCGCACCTTGGTGGGCGCCATGGTGCGCACCTTTCGTGCGCTCCAAGGTGCGCACGAAGTCGGAGCTCGGTTTGCCCCGGGTGCGCACCTTGGTGGGCGCCATGGTGCACTCCGAGGTGCCCAAGATTGGTGCGCACCAAGGAGCGCTCCGAAGTGCGCTCCAAGGTGCGCAGGTGCGCGCGAAGTCGAAAGTTGGGTTAATTGTCCGGTTTGCCTCGGGTGCGCACCTTGCGTGCACCTTCGCCAGGGTGGGCGCCTTGGTGCGCACACCTTGGCTGGGCTGCGCACCCGGGCGCGCACACCTTGGCACCCGCGTTTCCTTCATTTTAAATTTTTTTTTTTTACAATCTCTCAAGTGGGAAATTCTATAATCTCAACTTTTTTTGCCTTTTCAGGAAACTTTTGAATGGAGCGCATCATTGGTGCGCTCCGAAGTGTGCTCCAAGGTGCGCACCTCTGGTGTGCTCCAAAGCTCTCTCCAGCTGCGTGCACCTGCCCCGGCCGCGCACCCGGCCCCGCCCAGCTTCGCTCACCTGTCCCGGGCGTCTGGTGCGGAACCTTAGAGTAAGAAACATCACCGTGCACCTTGGCCAACGTGCGCGACTCGACCGAGCGCGCACTGGCCGAGGTGCACACCGATTTCACCTGGGTGCGCGCGCAGCACCTCGGGCGCACCGGGGTGCGCGCACAACGCCCGGGTTGCACCGTGGCCTGTGTGCTCGGGGCGCCTCGGGTGCGCGCTCGGTGTCGCCCCCGCGCGCGCGGTAGTGCGGGCAGCGCACCCCGGCCCGGCCCGGCCCCGACGAGAACGCAAACGGGCAAAAGGTTTATTCAAATAGCATTGCGACGCCCGGCGAAAAACTAAGAAAGGGTGCAACACCGGGACTTCCCGGGAGGTCACCCATCCCAGTACTACTCCGGCCCAAGCGCGCTTAACTGCGGAGTTCTGATGGGATCCGGTGCACTAACGCTGGTATGATCGCACCCGTTATGAGCTTGTCGCAGTGTGTACTTAGCAAACCGCGACCCACGTGCGAATCCACCCCGGCCACCCACCCCCGTCGAGGTGCACACCCTCCCTCGCGAAGTGCGCCCCGTTCGCCAAGTGTGAGCCCTGCCCGGGTGCGCGCACCTTGCTAGGGCGTCGGGTGTGCACCCGGCCCGGCCTACGTGCGTGCACCTGGACGGGGCGTCGTGTGCGTGCAGTGTCCCGTCTGCAACGCGGTGCCCACACACCACCTCGGGCGCAACGACCTGCGCTCACATGTGGGCCGAGTGCACCTTGGTGCATGTTCGGGGCGCCTCGGGTGCACGCTCGATCTTGCCCCGGTGCACCAAGGCGCTCGGTTTGCCCCGGGTGCGCACTTGGTGCAAGGTGGGCACCCAAAATAGGGATCAAGCACCAAAACACAAGTTTCGGGATGCAAAATGGGACCCAAGGACCACAAATGCGTTCCAAGACCCATGATGGGTCCACGAGAACAAAAATGTGTTCCGAGACTTAATAAACAAATATTGGGTTTTAGGAGAAGAAACATGCTCTGATGCCCAAAACGAGAATCGACCCCGAAAAGGCCACAGGCCAAAAGTGGGATGCGAGACAAAAAAAAATGGGACCCGAGGACCAAAATTGGGTTCCCAGGTCGAAGACAGGGCAACCGGACAAGAAACGACCTCTAAGGCTCGAAATGAGTCCCGACGACTAAAACTTGACAAGAAGCACCCATCAGGCACCCAACTCGACACCCATGGGATGCCGACCCACCCGGGCTTCCACCTAGCACACCTTGGCACCCACCCACCCTCGCACCCAACCTCGCACCCAACTTAGCACCTTTGAACCCACATTGGCACTCACCCTGACCCTGGCACCTTGGAACCCACATTGGCACTCACCTTGACCCTGGCACCCACCTTTGCACTCACCTTGGGACCCACCCTGGCTCCCACCTCGGCACCCACCCAGACACCCACCTTGGTTCCTTGGCACCCACCTTGGATCCTTGGCACCCACCCCGACACCCACCTTGGCACGCAACTTGGCTACTTGCCACCCACCTTGGCTCCTTGACGCCCACCCCGACAACCACCCCGTGACCTACCCTGGCTAGGGTTGGTGCACACCCACCCTGGTGCCCACCTTGGCACCCACCCCATGACCCACCTTGGCACGCACCTTAGTACCCACCCCGTTACCCACCCTAGGACCCACCCCGTGACCCACCTTGGCCAGGGTGGGTGCCTTGGTGCGCACAACTTGCCTGGGCTGCACACCAGGGCGGGCTCAAGATGGCACCCGCGTTCCGTTTTTTTCACTATCTTTCAAAACGGAAATTTTAAAATCTCGTTTTTTTTTTTTTTTTGCCTTTTCTGGAAATTAGTGAAGGCAGCGCATCAAAGGTGCGCAATGCTGGTGCGAACCCGGGAGCGCTCCGATGTGTGCTCCAAGGTGCGGCGTGCACGAAGTCCGAGCCCGGCTTGCCCCGGGTGCGCACCTCGCGTGCACCTTCGCCGGGGTGAGCACCTTGGCTGGGTTGCGCGCCCTGGTGCGCACCAAGGAGCGCTCTGAAGTGTGCTCCAAGGTGCGGCGTGCACGAAGTCGGAGCTCGGTTTGCCCCGGGTGTGCACCTCGGGTGCGCACCTCGCGTGCACCTTCGCTGCGGTGGGCACCTTGGCTGGGTTGCGCGCCTTGGTGGGCACCATGCAGTGCACGAAGTCGGAGCCCGGTTTGCCCCGGGCGCGCACCTCCGCCAGGGTGGGCACCTTGGTGCGCACAACTTGCCTGGGCTGCGCACCAGGAAGGGCTCAAGATGGCACCCGCGTTCCGTTTTTTTCACTATCTTTCAGAACGGAAATTTTAAAATATCGTTTTTTTTTGCCTTTTCTGGAAATTAGTGAAGGCAGCGCATCAAAGGTGCGCAACGCTGGTGCGAACCTGGGAGCGCTCCGATGTGTGCTCCAAGGTGCGGCGTGCACGAAGTCGGAGCCCGGTTTGCCCCGGGTGCGCCCTGGTGGGCACCATGGTGCGCACCAAGGAGCGCTCCGAAGTGTGCTCCAAGGTGCGGCCTGCACGAAGTCGGAGCCCGGTTTGCCCCGGGTGTGCACCGCGGGTGGGCACCTTGGTGCGCATGCCTTGCCTGGGCTGCGCACCAGGGCGGGCTCAAGATGGCACCCGCGTTCCGTTTTTTTCACTATCTTTCAAAACGGAAATTTTAAAATCTCATTTTTTTTTGCCTTTTCTGGAAATTAGTGAAGGCAGCGCATCAAAGGTGCGCACCTCGCTGCCCACCACGGTGCGCAACGCCGGTGGGCACCCGGGAGTGCTTCGAAGTGTGCTCCAAGGTGCTGCGTGCACGTTGTCGGAGCCCGGTTTGCCCCGGGTGCGCACCTCGCGTGCACCTTCGTCGGGGTGGGCACCTTGGCTGGGTTTGCCCCGGCTGCGCTCCGAAGCGGGGTTATTGGAGCGCCGCCTCTTTTTTTGTCGGAGCGTTTGGTGGGGTTTCTCGCATTGGCTCTTCCCAGGCCCGGTTGCCACCCTGGCGCGCACGAAGTCGGAAGTAGGGTTAATTGCCCGGGTGCGCACCTTTGCCAGGGTGGGCACCTTACCTGGGCTGTGCACCAGGGCGGGCTCAAGATGGCACCCGCGTTCCGTTTTTTTCACTATCTTTCAAAACGGAAATTTTAAAATCTCCTCTTTTTTTTGCCTTTTCTGGAAATTAGTGAAGGCAGCGCATCAAAGGTGCGCACCTCGCTGCCCACCTTGGTGTGCTCTGAGGTGCGCACCCGGGAGCGCTACGAAGTGTGCTCCAAGGTGCGGCGTGCACGTTGTCGGAGCCCGGTTTGCCCCGGGTGCGCACCTCGCCTGCACCTTGGCCGGGGTGGGCACCCTGGCTGGGTTTGCCCAGGGTGCGCTCCGAAGCGGGGTTACTGGAGCGCCCCCTCTTTTTTTGTCAGAGCGTTTGGTGGGGTTTCTCGCATTGGCTCTTCCCAGGCCCGGTTGTTGGGTGCGCTCCCACCCTGGCGCGCGCGAAGTTGGAAGTTGGGTTAATTGCCCGGGCGCGCACCTTCGCCAGGGTGGGCACCTTGGTGCGCACACCTTGGCTGGGCTGCGCACCAGGGCGGGCTCAAGATGGCACCAGCATTCCCTTTTTCTCACTATCTTTCAAAACGGAAATTTTAAAATCTCGTTTTCTTTTGCCTTTTATGGAAATTAGTGAAGGCATCGCATCAAAGGTGCGCACCTCGCTGCCCACCTTGGTGTGCTCCGAGGTGCCCACCACGGTGCGCTCCGAGGTGCCCACCACGGTGCGCAACGCCGGTGCGAACCCGGGAGCGCCCCGATGTGTGCTCCAAGGTGCGGCGTGCACGAAGCCGGACCCCGGTTTGCCCCGGGTGCGCACCTCGCGTGCACCTTGGTGCGCACACCTTGGCTGGGTTGCGCGGCCTGGTGGGCACCATGGTGCGCACCAAGGAGCGCTCCGAAGTGTGCTCCAAGGTGCGGCGTGCACGAAGTCCTAGCCCGGTTTGCCCCGGGTGCGCACCTTCGCCGCGGTGGGCACCATGGCGTGCACGAAGTCGGAGCCCGGTTTGCCCCGGGTGCGCACCTCGCGTGCACCTTCGCCGGGGTGGGCACCTCGGCTGGGTTGCGCGCCCTGGTGCGCACCAAGGAGCGCTCCGAAGTGTGCTCCAAGGTGCGGCGTGCACGAAGTCGGAGCCCGGTTTGCCCCGGGTGCGCACCTTCGCCGCGGTGGGCACCCTGGTGCGCACCATGGCGTGCACGAAGTCGGAGCCCGGTTTGCCCCGGGTGCGCACCTCGCGTGCACCTTCGGCGGGGTTGCGCGCCCTGGTGCGCACCAAGGAGCGCTCCGAAGTGTGCTCCAAGGTGCGGCGTGCACGAAGTCGGAGCCCGGTTTGCCCCGGGTGCGCACCTCGCGTGCACCTTCGGCGGGGTTGCGCGCCCTGGTGGGCACCATGGTGCGCACCAAGGAGCGCTCCGAAGTGTGCTCCAAGGTGCGGCGTGCACGAAGTCGGAGCCCGGTTTGCCCCGGGTGCGCACCTCGCGTGCACCTTCGCCGCGGTGGGCACCATGGCGTGCACGAAGTCGGAGCCCGGTTTGCCCCGGGTGCGCACCTCGCGTGCACCTTCGCCGCGGTGGGCACCATGGCGTGCACGAAGTCGGAGCCCGGTTTGCCCCGGGTGCGCACCTCGCGTGCACCTTCGCCGGGGTGGGCACCTCGGCTGGGTTGCGCGCCCTGGTGCGCACCAAGGAGCGCTCCGAAGTGTGCTCCAAGGTGCGGCGTGCACGAAGTCGGAGCCCGGTTTGCCCCGGGTGCGCACCTCGCGTGCACCTTGGCGCGGTGGGCACCATGGCGTGCACGAAGTCGGAGCCCGGTTTGCCCCGGGTGCGCACCCCGCGTGCACCTTCGCCGGGGTGGGCACCTCGGCTGGGTTGCGCGCCCTGGTGCGCACCAAGGAGCGCTCCGAAGTGTGCTCCAAGGTGCGGCGTGCACGAAGTCGGAGCCCGGTTTGCCCCGGGTGCGCACCTCGCGTGCACCTTCGCCGCGGTGGGCACCTTGGCTGGGTTGGGCACCATTGAGCGCTCCGAAGTGTGCTCCAAGGTGCGCACCATGGCCCTCCAAGGTGCGCAGCATGGCGTGCACGAAGTCGGAGCCCGGTTTGCCCCGGGTGCGCACCTCGCGTGCACCTTCGCCAGGGTGGGCACCTCGGTGCGCACACCTTCTCAATGTTTTCTTGCCTTTTCTGGAAATTGGTGAAGGCAGCGCATCAAAGGTGCGCACCTCGGTGTGCTCCGAGGTGCGAACCCGAGAGCGCTCCGAGGTGCCCACGAAGTCGAAAGTCGGGTTAATTGCATTGTTTTCCCCGGGTGCGCTCCGAGGTGCGCAACATCGGTGCGCACCAAGGAGGGCTCCGAAGTGTGCTCCAAGGTGCGCACGATTCGGAGCTCGGTTTGCCCGGGGTGCGCACACCTTGGCTGGGTTGCGCACCCTTTGTGCGCTCCAAGGTGCGCACGAAGTCGGAGCTCGGTTTGCCCCGGGTGCGCACCTTCGCCAGGGTGCGCACCTTGATGCGCACGCCTTGGCTGGGCTGCGCACCTTGGTGGGCGCCATGGTGCGCACCTTTCGTGCGCTCCAAGGTGCGCACGAAGTCGGAGCTCGGTTTGCCCCGGGTGCGCACCTTGGTGGGCGCCATGGTGCACTCCGAGGTGCCCAAGATTGGTGCGCACCAAGGAGCGCTCCGAAGTGCGCTCCAAGGTGCGCAGGTGCGCGCGAAGTCGAAAGTTGGGTTAATTGTCCGGTTTGCCTCGGGTGCGCACCTTGCGTGCACCTTCGCCAGGGTGGGCGCCTTGGTGCGCACACCTTGGCTGGGCTGCGCACCCGGGCGCGCACACCTTGGCACCCGCGTTTCCTTCATTTTAAATTTTTTTTTTTTACAATCTCTCAAGTGGGAAATTCTATAATCTCAACTTTTTTTGCCTTTTCAGGAAACTTTTGAATGGAGCGCATCATTGGTGCGCTCCGAAGTGTGCTCCAAGGTGCGCACCTCTGGTGTGCTCCAAAGCTCTCTCCAGCTGCGTGCACCTGCCCCGGCCGCGCACCCGGCCCCGCCCAGCTTCGCTCACCTGTCCCGGGCGTCTGGTGCGGAACCTTAGAGTAAGAAACATCACCGTGCACCTTGGCCAACGTGCGCGACTCGACCGAGCGCGCACTGGCCGAGGTGCACACCGATTTCACCTGGGTGCGCGCGCAGCACCTCGGGCGCACCGGGGTGCGCGCACAACGCCCGGGTTGCACCGTGGCCTGTGTGCTCGGGGCGCCTCGGGTGCGCGCTCGGTGTCGCCCCCGCGCGCGCGGTAGTGCGGGCAGCGCACCCCGGCCCGGCCCGGCCCCGACGAGAACGCAAATGGGCAAAAGGTTTATTCAAATAGCATTGCGACGCCCGGCGAAAAACTAAAAAAGGGTGCAACACCGGGACTTCCCGGGAGGTCACCCATCCCAGTACTACTCCGGCCCAAGCGCGCTTAACTGCGGAGTTCTGATGGGATCCGGTGCACTAACGCTGGTATGATCGCACCCGTTATGAGCTTGTCGCAGTGTGTACTTAGCAAACCGCGACCCACGTGCGAATCCACCCCGGCCACCCACCCCCGTCGAGGTGCACACCCTCCCTCGCGAAGTGCGCCCCGTTCGCCAAGTGTGAGCCCTGCCCGGGTGCGCGCACCTTGCTAGGGCGTCGGGTGTGCACCCGGCCCGGCCTACGTGCGTGCACCTGGACGGGGCGTCGTGTGCGTGCAGTGTCCCGTCTGCAACGCGGTGCCCACACACCACCTCGGGCGCAACGACCTGCGCTCACATGTGGGCCGAGTGCACCTTGGTGCATGTTCGGGGCGCCTCGGGTGCACGCTCGATCTTGCCCCGGTGCACCAAGGCGCTCGGTTTGCCCCGGGTGCGCACTTGGTGCAAGGTGGGCACCCAAAATAGGGATCAAGCACCAAAACACAAGTTTCGGGATGCAAAATGGGACCCAAGGACCACAAATGCGTTCCAAGACCCATGATGGGTCCACGAGAACAAAAATGTGTTCCGAGACTTAATAAACAAATATTGGGTTTTAGGAGAAGAAACATGCTCTGATGCCCAAAACGAGAATCGACCCCGAAAAGGCCACAGGCCAAAAGTGGGATGCGAGACAAAAAAAAATGGGACCCGAGGACCAAAATTGGGTTCCCAGGTCGAAGACAGGGCAACCGGACAAGAAACGACCTCTAAGGCTCGAAATGAGTCCCGACGACTAAAACTTGACAAGAAGCACCCATCAGGCACCCAACTCGACACCCATGGGATGCCGACCCACCCGGGCTTCCACCTAGCACACCTTGGCACCCACCCACCCTCGCACCCAACCTCGCACCCAACTTAGCACCTTTGAACCCACATTGGCACTCACCCTGACCCTGGCACCTTGGAACCCACATTGGCACTCACCTTGACCCTGGCACCCACCTTTGCACTCACCTTGGGACCCACCCTGGCTCCCACCTCGGCACCCACCCAGACACCCACCTTGGTTCCTTGGCACCCACCTTGGATCCTTGGCACCCACCCCGACACCCACCTTGGCACGCAACTTGGCTACTTGCCACCCACCTTGGCTCCTTGACGCCCACCCCGACAACCACCCCGTGACCTACCCTGGCTAGGGTTGGTGCACACCCACCCTGGTGCCCACCTTGGCACCCACCCCATGACCCACCTTGGCACGCACCTTAGTACCCACCCCGTTACCCACCCTAGGACCCACCCCGTGACCCACCTTGGCCAGGGTGGGTGCCTTGGTGCGCACAACTTGCCTGGGCTGCACACCAGGGCGGGCTCAAGATGGCACCCGCGTTCCGTTTTTTTCACTATCTTTCAAAACGGAAATTTTAAAATCTCGTTTTTTTTTTTTTTTTGCCTTTTCTGGAAATTAGTGAAGGCAGCGCATCAAAGGTGCGCAATGCTGGTGCGAACCCGGGAGCGCTCCGATGTGTGCTCCAAGGTGCGGCGTGCACGAAGTCCGAGCCCGGCTTGCCCCGGGTGCGCACCTCGCGTGCACCTTCGCCGGGGTGAGCACCTTGGCTGGGTTGCGCGCCCTGGTGCGCACCAAGGAGCGCTCTGAAGTGTGCTCCAAGGTGCGGCGTGCACGAAGTCGGAGCTCGGTTTGCCCCGGGTGTGCACCTCGGGTGCGCACCTCGCGTGCACCTTCGCTGCGGTGGGCACCTTGGCTGGGTTGCGCGCCTTGGTGGGCACCATGCAGTGCACGAAGTCGGAGCCCGGTTTGCCCCGGGCGCGCACCTCCGCCAGGGTGGGCACCTTGGTGCGCACAACTTGCCTGGGCTGCGCACCAGGAAGGGCTCAAGATGGCACCCGCGTTCCGTTTTTTTCACTATCTTTCAGAACGGAAATTTTAAAATATCGTTTTTTTTTGCCTTTTCTGGAAATTAGTGAAGGCAGCGCATCAAAGGTGCGCAACGCTGGTGCGAACCTGGGAGCGCTCCGATGTGTGCTCCAAGGTGCGGCGTGCACGAAGTCGGAGCCCGGTTTGCCCCGGGTGCGCCCTGGTGGGCACCATGGTGCGCACCAAGGAGCGCTCCGAAGTGTGCTCCAAGGTGCGGCCTGCACGAAGTCGGAGCCCGGTTTGCCCCGGGCGTGCACCGCGGGTGGGCACCTTGGTGCGCATGCCTTGCCTGGGCTGCGCACCAGGGCGGGCTCAAGATGGCACCCGCGTTCCGTTTTTTTCACTATCTTTCAAAACGGAAATTTTAAAATCTCATTTTTTTTTGCCTTTTCTGGAAATTAGTGAAGGCAGCGCATCAAAGGTGCGCACCTCGCTGCCCACCACGGTGCGCAACGCCGGTGGGCACCCGGGAGTGCTTCGAAGTGTGCTCCAAGGTGCTGCGTGCACGTTGTCGGAGCCCGGTTTGCCCCGGGTGCGCACCTCGCGTGCACCTTCGTCGGGGTGGGCACCTTGGCTGGGTTTGCCCCGGCTGCGCTCCGAAGCGGGGTTATTGGAGCGCCGCCTCTTTTTTTGTCGGAGCGTTTGGTGGGGTTTCTCGCATTGGCTCTTCCCAGGCCCGGTTGCCACCCTGGCGCGCACGAAGTCGGAAGTAGGGTTAATTGCCCGGGTGCGCACCTTTGCCAGGGTGGGCACCTTACCTGGGCTGTGCACCAGGGCGGGCTCAAGATGGCACCCGCGTTCCGTTTTTTTCACTATCTTTCAAAACGGAAATTTTAAAATCTCCTCTTTTTTTTGCCTTTTCTGGAAATTAGTGAAGGCAGCGCATCAAAGGTGCGCACCTCGCTGCCCACCTTGGTGTGCTCTGAGGTGCGCACCCGGGAGCGCTACGAAGTGTGCTCCAAGGTGCGGCGTGCACGTTGTCGGAGCCCGGTTTGCCCCGGGTGCGCACCTCGCCTGCACCTTGGCCGGGGTGGGCACCCTGGCTGGGTTTGCCCAGGGTGCGCTCCGAAGCGGGGTTACTGGAGCGCCCCCTCTTTTTTTGTCAGAGCGTTTGGTGGGGTTTCTCGCATTGGCTCTTCCCAGGCCCGGTTGTTGGGTGCGCTCCCACCCTGGCGCGCGCGAAGTTGGAAGTTGGGTTAATTGCCCGGGCGCGCACCTTCGCCAGGGTGGGCACCTTGGTGCGCACACCTTGGCTGGGCTGCGCACCAGGGCGGGCTCAAGATGGCACCAGCATTCCCTTTTTCTCACTATCTTTCAAAACGGAAATTTTAAAATCTCGTTTTCTTTTGCCTTTTATGGAAATTAGTGAAGGCATCGCATCAAAGGTGCGCACCTCGCTGCCCACCTTGGTGTGCTCCGAGGTGCCCACCACGGTGCGCTCCGAGGTGCCCACCACGGTGCGCAACGCCGGTGCGAACCCGGGAGCGCCCCGATGTGTGCTCCAAGGTGCGGCGTGCACGAAGCCGGACCCCGGTTTGCCCCGGGTGCGCACCTCGCGTGCACCTTGGTGCGCACACCTTGGCTGGGTTGCGCGGCCTGGTGGGCACCATGGTGCGCACCAAGGAGCGCTCCGAAGTGTGCTCCAAGGTGCGGCGTGCACGAAGTCCTAGCCCGGTTTGCCCCGGGTGCGCACCTTCGCCGCGGTGGGCACCATGGCGTGCACGAAGTCGGAGCCCGGTTTGCCCCGGGTGCGCACCTCGCGTGCACCTTCGCCGGGGTGGGCACCTCGGCTGGGTTGCGCGCCCTGGTGCGCACCAAGGAGCGCTCCGAAGTGTGCTCCAAGGTGCGGCGTGCACGAAGTCGGAGCCCGGTTTGCCCCGGGTGCGCACCTTCGCCGCGGTGGGCACCCTGGTGCGCACCATGGCGTGCACGAAGTCGGAGCCCGGTTTGCCCCGGGTGCGCACCTCGCGTGCACCTTCGGCGGGGTTGCGCGCCCTGGTGCGCACCAAGGAGCGCTCCGAAGTGTGCTCCAAGGTGCGGCGTGCACGAAGTCGGAGCCCGGTTTGCCCCGGGTGCGCACCTCGCGTGCACCTTCGGCGGGGTTGCGCGCCCTGGTGGGCACCATGGTGCGCACCAAGGAGCGCTCCGAAGTGTGCTCCAAGGTGCGGCGTGCACGAAGTCGGAGCCCGGTTTGCCCCGGGTGCGCACCTCGCGTGCACCTTCGCCGCGGTGGGCACCATGGCGTGCACGAAGTCGGAGCCCGGTTTGCCCCGGGTGCGCACCTCGCGTGCACCTTTGCCGCGGTGGGCACCATGGCGTGCACGAAGTCGGAGCCCGGTTTGCCCCGGGTGCGCACCTCGCGTGCACCTTCGCTGGGGTGGGCACCTCGGCTGGGTTGCGCGCCCTGGTGCGCACCAAGGAGCGCTCCGAAGTGTGCTCCAAGGTGCGGCGTGCACGAAGTCGGAGCCCGGTTTGCCCCGGGTGCGCACCTCGCGTGCACCTTCGCCGCGGTGGGCACCATGGCGTGCACGAAGTCGGAGCCCGGTTTGCCCCGGGTGCGCACCCCGCGTGCACCTTCGCCGGGGTGGGCACCTCGGCTGGGTTGCGCGCCCTGGTGCGCACCAAGGAGCGCTCCGAAGTGTGCTCCAAGGTGCGGCGTGCACGAAGTCGGAGCCCGGTTTACCCCGGGTGCGCACCTCGCGTGCACCTTCGCCGCGGTGGGCACCTTGGCTGGGTTGGGCACCATTGAGCGCTCCGAAGTGTGCTCCAAGGTGCGCACCATGGCCCTCCAAGGTGCGCAGCATGGCGTGCACGAAGTCGGAGCCCGGTTTGCCCCGGGTGCGCACCTCGCGTGCACCTTCGCCAGGGTGGGCACCTCGGTGCGCACACCTTCTCAATGTTTTCTTGCCTTTTCTGGAAATTGGTGAAGGCAGCGCATCAAAGGTGCGCACCTCGGTGTGCTCCGAGGTGCGAACCCGAGAGCGCTCCGAGGTGCCCACGAAGTCGAAAGTCGGGTTAATTGCATTGTTTTCCCCGGGTGCGCTCCGAGGTGCGCAACATCGGTGCGCACCAAGGAGGGCTCCGAAGTGTGCTCCAAGGTGCGCACGATTCGGAGCTCGGTTTGCCCGGGGTGCGCACACCTTGGCTGGGTTGCGCACCCTTTGTGCGCTCCAAGGTGCGCACGAAGTCGGAGCTCGGTTTGCCCCGGGTGCGCACCTTCGCCAGGGTGCGCACCTTGATGCGCACGCCTTGGCTGGGCTGCGCACCTTGGTGGGCGCCATGGTGCGCACCTTTCGTGCGCTCCAAGGTGCGCACGAAGTCGGAGCTCGGTTTGCCCCGGGTGCGCACCTTGGTGGGCGCCATGGTGCACTCCGAGGTGCCCAAGATTGGTGCGCACCAAGGAGCGCTCCGAAGTGCGCTCCAAGGTGCGCAGGTGCGCGCGAAGTCGAAAGTTGGGTTAATTGTCCGGTTTGCCTCGGGTGCGCACCTTGCGTGCACCTTCGCCAGGGTGGGCGCCTTGGTGCGCACACCTTGGCTGGGCTGCGCACCCGGGCGCGCACACCTTGGCACCCGCGTTTCCTTCATTTTAAATTTTTTTTTTTTACAATCTCTCAAGTGGGAAATTCTATAATCTCAACTTTTTTTGCCTTTTCAGGAAACTTTTGAATGGAGCGCATCATTGGTGCGCTCCGAAGTGTGCTCCAAGGTGCGCACCTCTGGTGTGCTCCAAAGCTCTCTCCAGCTGCGTGCACCTGCCCCGGCCGCGCACCCGGCCCCGCCCAGCTTCGCTCACCTGTCCCGGGCGTCTGGTGCGGAACCTTAGAGTAAGAAACATCACCGTGCACCTTGGCCAACGTGCGCGACTCGACCGAGCGCGCACTGGCCGAGGTGCACACCGATTTCACCTGGGTGCGCGCGCAGCACCTCGGGCGCACCGGGGTGCGCGCACAACGCCCGGGTTGCACCGTGGCCTGTGTGCTCGGGGCGCCTCGGGTGCGCGCTCGGTGTCGCCCCCCGCGCGCGCGGTAGTGCGGGCAGCGCACCCCGGCCCGGCCCGGCCCCGACGAGAACGCAAACGGGCAAAAGGTTTATTCAAATAGCATTGCGACGCCCGGCGAAAAACTAAAAAAGGGTGCAACACCGGGACTTCCCGGGAGGTCACCCATCCCAGTACTACTCCGGCCCAAGCGCGCTTAACTGCGGAGTTCTGATGGGATCCGGTGCACTAACGCTGGTATGATCGCACCCGTTATGAGCTTGTCGCAGTGTGTACTTAGCAAACCGCGACCCACGTGCGAATCCACCCCGGCCACCCACCCCCGTCGAGGTGCACACCCTCCCTCGCGAAGTGCGCCCCGTTCGCCAAGTGTGAGCCCTGCCCGGGTGCGCGCACCTTGCTAGGGCGTCGGGTGTGCACCCGGCCCGGCCTACGTGCGTGCACCTGGACGGGGCGTCGTGTGCGTGCAGTGTCCCGTCTGCAACGCGGTGCCCACACACCACCTCGGGCGCAACGACCTGCGCTCACATGTGGGCCGAGTGCACCTTGGTGCATGTTCGGGGCGCCTCGGGTGCACGCTCGATCTTGCCCCGGTGCACCAAGGCGCTCGGTTTGCCCCGGGTGCGCACTTGGTGCAAGGTGGGCACCCAAAATAGGGATCAAGCACCAAAACACAAGTTTCGGGATGCAAAATGGGACCCAAGGACCACAAATGCGTTCCAAGACCCATGATGGGTCCACGAGAACAAAAATGTGTTCCGAGACTTAATAAACAAATATTGGGTTTTAGGAGAAGAAACATGCTCTGATGCCCAAAACGAGAATCGACCCCGAAAAGGCCACAGGCCAAAAGTGGGATGCGAGACAAAAAAAAATGGGACCCGAGGACCAAAATTGGGTTCCCAGGTCGAAGACAGGGCAACCGGACAAGAAACGACCTCTAAGGCTCGAAATGAGTCCCGACGACTAAAACTTGACAAGAAGCACCCATCAGGCACCCAACTCGACACCCATGGGATGCCGACCCACCCGGGCTTCCACCTAGCACACCTTGGCACCCACCCACCCTCGCACCCAACCTCGCACCCAACTTAGCACCTTTGAACCCACATTGGCACTCACCCTGACCCTGGCACCTTGGAACCCACATTGGCACTCACCTTGACCCTGGCACCCACCTTTGCACTCACCTTGGGACCCACCCTGGCTCCCACCTCGGCACCCACCCAGACACCCACCTTGGTTCCTTGGCACCCACCTTGGATCCTTGGCACCCACCCCGACACCCACCTTGGCACGCAACTTGGCTACTTGCCACCCACCTTGGCTCCTTGACGCCCACCCCGACAACCACCCCGTGACCTACCCTGGCTAGGGTTGGTGCACACCCACCCTGGTGCCCACCTTGGCACCCACCCCATGACCCACCTTGGCACGCACCTTAGTACCCACCCCGTTACCCACCCTAGGACCCACCCCGTGACCCACCTTGGCCAGGGTGGGTGCACCCACCCTGGTGCCCACCTTGGCACCCACCCATCCTAGCACCCAGCCTGTGACCGGGCTTGGAACCCAACCTTGCACCCGTCTTGGCCAGTGTGGGTGCGCACCCATCCTGGCACCCACGTTGTGACACACCCTTTAACCCACGCACCCTAGCAGCCACGTTGGCACCCACCTTGGAACACAACCTAGCAACTTGGCACCCACCCCGTGACCCACCTTGGCATCCACCATAGCAGTCGCCCACTTGGCACCCACCTTGGAACCCAAGTTGGCACCCACCTCGGCACCCACCTTGACACTTGTGGACCCACCTTGCCACTCACCCTAGCATCGACCCATCCTAGCACCCACCCTGGCACCTTTGCACCCTAGCACTCACCCATCCTAGCACCTAACCTGTGACCCACCTTGACACTCACCCTCGCACCCACCTTGGAACCCAACCTAGCACCCACCCACCCTGACACCAACCCTAGCACCTACCCACCCTTGCACCCACCCTGTGACCCATCTTGGCACCCACCCATCCTACCACTCAACCTATCACCCACCTTCTCACCCACCTTGGCATCCACCTTAGCACCCACCCACACTGGCACCTTGGCACCCACCTCGGGCAAGGTGGGTGCACACCCACCCTGACACCCAATTTAGAACCAACCGAGCATGTTACCCACCTTGGCACCCACATTGCAGCCCACCCTAGTACCCACCCTATGACCCACATTGGCATCCACACCCTAGCACCCAGGCACCTCGACACCCGCCTTGACACGCACCCTAGCACTAAACCTGTGACCCACCTTGGAACTCACCCTAGAACCCACCCACCCTGTGAACCACCTTGGCATCCACCTTAGCACCCACCCACCTTGGCACCCACTCTAGCACTCACCCATCCTAACACCCAACTTGTTACCCACCTTGGCACCCGCCCTCGCGTCCACCTTGAAACCCACCCTAGCACCCACCCACGCAGGAGCCCACCTTGGCACCCAACCTAACACCCACGCATCCTGGCACCCAACTTGTGACCCACCTTGGAACCCACCCTAGTACCCACCTTTGAACCCACTATATCACCAACCCACCTTGGCACCCACCCTATGACCCTCTTTGGAATCCACCCTAGCACGCACCCACCCTGGCACCCACCATGGAGCGCACCCTAGCACCCACCCACCTCGGCACGCACCTCAACACCCACCTTGGTGTGCGCACTGCGCCAACCTCTCAAAGACCCTATGTGGTGCGCTCCAAAGTGTACACCTTTGGTGCGCTCCAAGGTGCGCACCTTTGGTGCACACCGAGGTGCACACCAAAGTGTGCACCGAGGTGAGCACCAAAGTGCACTCCAAGGTGCACACCAAGGCGTGCACCTTTGGTGCGGTCAATGCAAACGAATTCGGAAGTTGGGGTCGATGTCCTAATCGCTGCTGCAGACTACACGTATGAGAATCGGACAAATAGCTTTATATAGGGGAGGTGTTGCGTTTGATGGGTCGACTCCCCTGGTTGTGTGCACTGCACCAACTTCAAAGACCCTGTCTTGTTTAAGAAGTCAAAAGTTGGGGTGGATGTCCTAATCATTGCTGCAGTCTACGCATGTATGAGAATCAGACAAATAGCTTATATAGGGGAGGTGTTGCATTCGGTGGGTTGACTCCCCTGGTTGTGCGCACTGCGCCAACCTCAAAGACCCCGCATAGCAGAAGAAGTCGGAAGTCGGATTTTGGTGAGCACCAAGGCGTGCACCTTTGGTGCGGTCAACGCAGACGAATTCAGAAGTTGGGGTGGATGTCCTAATCGTTGTTGCAGGCTACACATGTATGAGAATCAGACAAATAGCTTATATAGGGGAGGTGTTGGGTTTGATGGGTCAACTCCCTTGGTTGTGCGCATTACGCCAACCTCAAAGACCTTGTTTTCGTTAAGAAGTCAAAAGTTGGGGTCAATGTCCTAATGGCTCCTGTAGGCTACACATGTATGAGAATCGGACAAATAGCTTATATAGGGGAGGTGTTGGGTTTGATGGGTCGACTCCCCTGGTTGTGCGCATTACGTCAACCTCAAAGACCTTGTTTTCGTTAAGAAGTCAAAAGTTGGGGTCGATGTCCTAATTGCTCCTGTAGACTACACATGTATGAGAATCAGACAAATAGCTTATATAGGGGAGGTGTTGGGTTTGATGGGTTGACTCCCCTAGTTGTTCGCATTACACCAACCTCAAAGACCTTGTTTTCGTTTAGAAGCCGAAAGTTGGGGTCGATGTCCTAATTGCTCCTGCAGGCTACGCATGTATGAGAATCAGACAAATAGCTTATATAGGGGAGGTGTTGGGTTTGATGGGTCGACTCCCCTGGTTGTGCGCATTGCGCCAACCTCAAAGACCCTGCATTGCGGATGAAGTCGAAAGTCAGAGTTTGGTGTGCTACAAGGTGTGGTCGAAGGTGCTCACCTAGGTGTGCACCTTTGGAGCGCAGGAAAAGTGCCCTCCAAAAGTGCGCACCTTTGGAGTGCACAAAAGTGCCCTCCAAAAGTGCGCACCTTTGGAGCGCACAAAAGTGCCCTCCAAAAAGTGCCCTCCAAAAGTGCGCACCTTTGGAGCGCACAAAAGTGCCCTCCAAAAAGTGCCCTCCAAAAGTGCGCACCTTTGGAGTGCAGAAAAGTGCCCTCCAAAAAGTGCCCTCCAAAAGTGTGCACCTTTGGAGTGCACAAAAGTGCCCTCCAAAAGTGCGCACCTTTGGAGCGCAGAAAAGTGCCCTCCAAAAAGTGCCCTCCAAAAGTGCGCACCTTTGGAGCGCAGAAAAGTGCCCTCCAAAAAGTGCCCTCCAAAAGTGCGCACCTTTGGAGCGCAGAAAAGTGCCCTCCAAAAAGTGCCCTCCAAAAGTGCGCACCTTTGGAGCGCAGAAAAGTGCCCTCCAAAAAGTGCCCTCCAAAAGTGCGCACCTTTGGAGCGCACAAAAGTGCCCTCCAAAAAGTGCCCTCCAAAAGTGCGCACCTTTGGAGCGCACAAAAGTGCCCTCCAAAAGTGCGCACCTTTGGAGCGCACAAAAGTGCCCTCCAAAAGTGCGCACTTTTGGTGCGCACCAAGGCGCTGGTTCGGTCGTTGCAGGCGAGTTCGGAAGTTGGGGTCGATGTCCTGAGCGGAGGTGCAAACTACACAGGTGTCGGAATCGGACAAATAGCTTATATAGGGGAGGTGTATGCTTCGATGGGTCGACTCCCCAGGTTGAGCGCACCGCGCCAACCTCAAAGACCCTACGGTATGGATGAAGTCGGAAGTTGGGTCCGATGACCGATTCGATTAGTAGGTATGCTCATGAGGTCGGAATTTGGGTCCGATGACCTGCCATGTGCAGGAAGGCGAATGTTGGCACTGTGCGTTGCAAGGTGCACACCAAGGTGCTGGTGCGGTCTTTTTAGTCGAGTTCGGAAGTTGGGGTCGATGTCCTGATCGGAGGTGCAAGCTACACAGGTGTGGGAATCGGACAAATAGCTTATATAGGGGAGGTGTATGCTTCGTTGGGTCGACTCCCCGGGTTGAGCGCACCGCGCCAACCTCAAAGACCCTACGGTATGGATGAAGTCGGAAGTTGGGTCCGATGACCGATTCGATATGTAGGCATACTCGCGAGGTCGGAATTTGGGTCCGATGACCTGCCATGTGCAGGAAGGCGAATGTTGGCACTGTGCGTTGCAAGGTGCGCACCAAGGCGCTGGTTCGGTCGTTGCAGGCGAGTTCGGAAGTTGGGGTCGATGTCCTGATCGGAGGTGCAAACTACACAGGTGTGGGAATCGGACAAATAGCTTATATAGGGGAGGTGTATGCTTCGTTGGGTCGACTCCCCGGGTTGAGCGCACCGCGCCAACCTCAAAGACCCTACGGTATGGATGAAGTCGGAAGTTGTGTCCGATGACCGATTCGATATGTAGGCATACTCGCGAGGTCGGAATTTGGGTCCGATGACCTGCCATGTGCAGGAAGGCGAATGTTGGGACTGTGCGTCGCAAGGTGCGCACCAAGGCGCTGGTGCCGTCGTTGCAGTCGAGTTCGGAAGTTGGGGTCGATGTCCTGGTCAGAGGTGCAAACTACACAGGTGTGGGAATCGGACAAATAGCTTATATAGGGGAGGTGTATGCTTCGATGGGTCGACTCCCCGGGTTGAGCGCACCGCGCCAACCTCAAAGACCCTACAGTATGGATGAAGTCGGAAGTTGGGTCCGATGACCGATTCGATACGTAGGCATATTGGCGAGGTCTGAATTTGTGTCCGATGACCTGCCATGCGCAGGAAGGCGGAATTTGGGTCCGATGACCGAGTTGATGGCGTGCCATGCGCAGAAAGGCGGAATTTGGGTCCGATGACCGAGTTGATGTTGATGGCCCGCCATGCACAGGAAGGCGGAATTTGGGTCCGATGACCGATTTGAAGGCGTGCCATGCGCAGAAAGGCGGAGTTTGGGTCCGATGACCGAGTTGATATTGATGGCCCGCCATGCGCAGGAAGGCGGAATTTGGGTCCGATGACCTGACATACGCATGGAGTCCGACTCGGGGGCCGATGTTCGATTCGATGACTTGCATTGTGGGTAAAGTCGGAAGTTGTGGTCTTTGACCCGATTCGATGACCAGACTTCGGCTGCTTGAGAATCGGACAAATAACTTATATAGGGGAGGTAGTGTTCTCGAGCATCCTCCCCCCGTGCCCGTTTATGTCGATTGATGCTGGTGCTCGACTGGTTGGAGCGCTCGGATGCAAAAATCTTGCACCAGGATTTATCGATTGTGATGGACACGGCAAGTCTCCTGATTGCTATGCAGGAGCTCATCGTGAATCTCTATGCGGCCTTGGTATGGACTCGACCTGCGGAATGGTTCGGCAATGGTAGTCGCTCCAACACGTCCTTGCAATGGCCACAGAGGTGATTCGACTAGAGCTCCAGTCTAGCTTTTGGGTTGCTTGGCGGACTGGTATAGCCGCGATCGAGTTCCGGCCATGAACGTTTTAGATAGCTCTTGGGCTTTCTGGGACGGAAGTCGGAAGTTTGGGCTGTTGTCCGATTTGATGACCATTCTTCGGATGTGTGAGAATCGGACAAATAACTTATATAGGGGACTGTGTTGTCTCACGCAGCCCCCTCCGTGCCCCTCTATCTCGACCGATGTTGGTGCTTGAAAGGGTTGGGATCGCTCGGATTTATAAACGTGCACCACCATTTGTCGAGTGTGAGGGACGCGGCAGGTCTCCTAAATGCTATACGGGCGCTCTCTGAGAATCTCTATCCGGCCTCGACACAGACTAGTCTTGCTGAATGGTTTGGCACTGGTAGTCGATCCAACACGTCGTTGTTGTGGCCGCCTAGGCGATTCGATTCGAGCCCCCGTCTAGCTTTTGGGTTGCTTGGCGGATTTTGCCCTATCCGCAAGTGAGCTCGGTCCCTAAACGTTCGAGAAACCCGATTGCTATGCGCCGACTCTCTTTCTTGCGAGCCTCCATCTAGCTTTTGGGTCTCTACGGAACGGAAGTCGGAATCTGGGACCGTTGTTTGATTCGACGAGGCAGACTACGGTTGTGCGAGAATCGGACAAATAACTTATATAGGGGAGGTGTTGACTGGAGCATTCTCCCCCGTGCCCCTCTAACTCGACCAATGCTGGCGCTCGAACGGTGGTAGCGCTCGGATTTTCGTTGAGCGCCAGCATTGGTCGATTTAGAGGGGCATGCGAGATTCCCGAATGCTATGCGAGGGCTCTAACGGAAATGTCTATTGGTTTCGGTATGGATGCAATTGCGAGTGGTTCGGCAAAGGTAGTCGTTCCGATGCGTCCATGTCGTGGCCAAATCGATAATTCGATTTGAGCCCTCGTATAGCATTTGGGTCTCTCGATGTGATTCCGCATTCCAGTCCCTTTGGGCACTGCTTGAGCCGCATCCCAGGGGGTTCCCTTCCCAATAATCTGCCTCGCAACCCGATTGCTATGCGGTGAGGCTCCTCGGCCGCCTCGGAACTATCTGTGTATCAGACGCATCGCGGGATAAGGGGTTGGCAACGGTAGTCGCCCCAAGCGCGTCCGATGCTTGGACCATTCCGAGGCGGCCCTGAAGCCTCTTCCGTCTAGCCGTTGGGTCCTTCTCGCCGCATCCCTTGCCTCGCACCCCGATTGCTATGCGGTGAGGCTCCTCGGCCGCCTTGGAACTATCTGTGTATCAGACGCATCGCGGGATAAGGGGTTGTCACTGGTAGTCGCCCCAAGCGCGTCCGATGCTTGGACCATTCCGAGGCGGCCCTGAAGCCTCTTCCGTCTAGCCGTTGGGTCCTTCTCGCCGCATCCCTCGACTCGCACCCCGATTGCTATGCGGTGAGGCTCCTCGGCCGCCTTGGAACTATCTGTGTATCGGACGCGTCGCGGGATAAGGGGTTGTCACTGGTAGTCGCCCCAAGCGCGTCCGATGCTTGGACCATTCCGAGGCGGCCCTGAAGCCTCTTCCGTCTAGCCGTTGGGTCCTTCTCGCCGCATCCCTCGCCTCGCACCCCGATTGCTATGCGGTGAGGCTCCTCGGCCGCCTTGGAACTATCTGTGTATCGGACGCGTCGCGGGATAAGGGGTTGTCACTGGTAGTCGCCCCAAGCGCGTGCGATGCATGGACCATTCCCAGGCGGCCCTGAAGCCTCTTCCGTCTAGCCGTTGGGTCCTTCTCGCCGCATCCCTCGCCTCGCACCCCGATTGCTATGCGGTGAGGCTCCTCGGCCGCCTTGGAACTATCTGTGTATCGGACGCGTCGCGGGATAAGGGGTTGTCACTGGTAGTCGCCCCAAGCGCGTCCGATGCTTGGACCATTCCGAGGCGGCCCTGAAGCCTCTTCCGTCTAGCCGTTGGGTCCTTCTCGCCGCATCCCTCGCCTCGCACCCCGATTGCTATGCGGTGAGGCTCCTCGGCCGCCTTGGAACTATCTGTGTATCGGACGCGTCGCGGGATAAGGGGTTGTCACTGGTAGTCGCCCCAAGCGCGTCCGATGCTTGGACCATTCCGAGGCGGCCCTGAAGCCTCTTCCGTCTAGCCGTTGGGTCCTTCTCGCCGCATCCCTCGCCTCGCACCCCGATTGCTATGCGGTGAGGCTCCTCGGCCGCCTTGGAACTATCTGTGTATCGGACGCGTCGCGGGATAAGGGGTTGTCACTGGTAGTCGCCCCAAGCGCGTCCGATGCTTGGACCATTCCGAGGCGGCCCTGAAGCCTCTTCCGTCTAGCCGTTGGGTCCTTCTCGCCGCATCCCTCGCCTCGCACCCCGATTGCTATGCGGTGAGGCTCCTCGGCCGCCTTGGAACTATCTGTGTATCGGACGCATCGCGGGATAAGGGGTTGTCACTGGTAGTCGCCCCAAGCGCGTCCGATGCTTGGACCATTCCGAGGCGGCCCTGAAGCCTCTTCCGTCTAGCCGTTGGGTCCTTCTCGCCGCATCCCTCGCCTCGCACCCCGATTGCTATGCGGTGAGGCTCCTCGGCCGCCTTGGAACTATCTGTGTATCGGACGCGTCGCGGGATAAGGGGTTGTCACTGGTAGTCGCCCCAAGCGCGTCCGATGCTTGGACCATTCCGAGGCGGCCCTGAAGCCTCTTCCGTCTAGCCGTTGGGTCCTTCTCGCCGCATCCCTCGCCTCGCACCCCGATTGCTATGCGGTGAGGCTCCTCGGCCGCCTTGGAACTATCTGTGTATCGGACGCGTCGCGGGATAAGGGGTTGTCACTGGTAGTCGCCCCAAGCGCGTCCGATGCTTGGACCATTCCGAGGCGGACCTGAAGCCTCTTCCGTCTAGCCGTTGGGTCCTTCTCGCCGCATCCCTCGCCTCGCACCCCGATTGCTATGCGGTGAGGCTCCTCGGCCGCCTTGGAACTATCTGTGTATCGGACGCGTCGCGGGATAAGGGGTTGTCACTGGTAGTCGCCCCAAGCGCGTCCGATGCTTGGACCATTCCGAGGCGGCCCTGAAGCCTCTTCCGTCTAGCCGTTGGGTCCTTCTTGCCGCATCCCTCGCCTCGCACCCCGATTGCTATGCGGTGAGGCTCCTCGGCCGCCTTGGAACTATCTGTGTATCGGACGCGTCGCGGGATAAGGGGTTGTCACTGGTAGTCGCCCCAAGCGCGTCCGATGCTTGGACCATTCCGAGGCGGCCCTGAAGCCTCTTCCGTCTAGCCGTTGGGTCCTTCTCGCCGCATCCCTCGCCTCGCACCCCGATTGCTATGCGGTGAGGCTCCTCGGCCGCCTTGGAACTATCTGTGTATCGGACGCATCGCGGGATAAGGGGTTGTCACTGGTAGTCGCCCCAAGCGCGTCCGATGCTTGGACCATTCCGAGGCGGCCCTGAAGCCTCTTCCGTCTAGCCGTTGGGTCCTTCTCGCCGCATCCCTCGCCTCGCACCCCGATTGCTATGCGGTGAGGCTCCTCGGCCGCCTTGGAACTATCTGTGTATCGGACGCGTCGCGGGATAAGGGGTTGTCACTGGTAGTCGCCCCAAGCGCGTCCGATGCTTGGACCATTCCGAGGCGGACCTGAAGCCTCTTCCGTCTAGCCGTTGGGTCCTTCTCGCCGCATCCCTCGCCTCGCACCCCGATTGCTATGCGGTGAGGCTCCTCGGCCGCCTTGGAACTATCTGTGTATCGGACGCGTCGCGGGATAAGGGGTTGTCACTGGTAGTCGCCCCAAGCGCGTCCGATGCTTGGACCATTCCGAGGCGGCCCTGAAGCCTCTTCCGTCTAGCCGTTGGGTCCTTCTCGCCGCATCCCTCGCCTCGCACCCCGATTGCTATGCGGTGAGGCTCCTCGGCCGCCTTGGAACTATCTGTGTATCGGACGCGTCGCGGGATAAGGGGTTGTCACTGGTAGTCGCCCCAAGCGCGTCCGATGCTTGGACCATTCCGAGGCGGACCTGAAGCCTCTTCCCTCTAGCCGTTGGGGCTTTCTCGCCGCATCCCTCGCCTCGCACCCCGATTGCTATTCGGTGAGGCTCCTCGGCCGCCTTGGAACTATCTGTGTATCGGACGCATCGCGGGATAAGGGGTTGGCAGTGGTAGTCGCCCCAAGCGCGTCCGATGCTTGGACCATTCCGAGGCGGCCCTGCAGCCTCTTCCGTCTAGCCGTTGGGGCCATCTCGCTGCATCCCCCACCTCGCACCACGATTGCTATGCGGTGAGGCTCCTTGGCCGCCTCGGAACTATCTGTGTATCGGACGCATCGCGGGATAAGGGGTTGTCACTGGTAGTCGCCCCAAGCGCGTCCGATGCTTGGACTATTCCGAGGCGGCCCTGCAGCCTCTTCCGTCTAGCCGTTGGGGCCATCTCGCCGCATCCCCCAGCTCCTCGGCCGCCTCGGAACTATCTGTGTATCGGACGCATCGCGGGATAAGGGGTTGGCAGTGGTAGTCGCCCCAAGCGCGTTCGATGCTTGGACTATTCCGAGGCGGCCCCGCAGCCTCTTCCGTCTACCCTTTGGGGCCATCTCGCCGCATCCCTCGCCTCGCACCCCGATTGCTATGCGGTGAGGCTCCTCGGCCGCCTGGGAACTATCTTCGTATCGGATGCATCGCGGGATAAGGGGTTGTCACTGGTAGTCGCCCCAAGCGCGTCCGATGCTTGGACTATTCCGAGGCGGCCCTGTGGCCTCTTCCGTCTAGCCGTTGGGGCCATCTCGCCGCATCCCTCACCTCGCACCCCCATTGCTATGCGGTGAGGCTCCTCGGCCGCCTTGGAACTGTCTTCGTATCGGAAGCATCGCGGGATAAGGGGTTGTCACTGGTAGTCGCCCCAAGCGCGTCCGATGCTTGGACTATTCCGAGGCGGCCCTGCAGCCTCTTCCGTCTAGCCGTTGGGGCCATCTCGCCGCATCCCCCACCTCGCACCCGGATTGCTATGCGGTGAGGCTCCTCGGCCGCCTTGGAACTATCTTCGTATCGGACGCATCGCGGGATAAGGGGTTGTCACTGGTAGTCGCCCCAAGCGCGTCCGATGCTTGGACTATTCCGACGCGGCCCTGTGGCCTCTTCCGTCTAGCCGTTGGGGCCATCTCGCCGCATCCCCCACCTCGCACCCCGATTGCTATGCGGTGAGGCTCCTCGGCCGCCTTGGAACCATCTTCGTATCGGACGCATCGCGGGATGAGGGGTTGTCACTGGTAGTCGCCCCAAGCGCGTCCGATGCTTGGACCATTCCGAGGCGGCCCTGAAGCCTCTTCCGTCTAGCCGTTGGGGCCTTCCCGCCCCATCCCTCGCCTCGCACCCCCGATTGCTATGCGGTGAGGCTCCTCGGCCGCCTTGGAACCATCTGTGTATCGGACGCATCGCGGGATAAGGGGTTGGCACTGGTAGTCGCCCCAAGCGCGTCCGATGCTTGGAGCATTCCGAGGTGGCCCTGAAGCCTCTTCCGTCTAGCCGTTGGGGCCTTCCCGCCCCATCCCTCGCCTCGCACCCCGATTGATATGCGGTGAGGCTCCTCGGCCGCCTTGGAACTATCTGTGTATCGGACGCATCGCGGGATAAGGGGTTGGCACTGGTAGTCGTCCCAATCGCGTCCGATGCTTGGACCATTCCGAGGCGGCCCTGCAGCCTCTTCCGTTTAGCCGTCGGGGCCTTCCCGCCGCATCCCTCGCCTCGCATCCCGATTCCTATGCGGTGAGTCTTCTCGGCCGCCGCGGAACTATACCTGTTATTGCTACTGCATCCTTCGGCTGGTAACCTCCTCTGCCGCCTTGGAACGTTCTCTTTGTCGGACGCGTCGCGGGATAAGGGGTTGGCACTGGTAGTCGCCCCAAGCGCGCCCGATGCATAGACCGCTCCGAGTTGACCTTGCTTTCAGCCTCTCACATGCATAGACCTCTCTGAGTCGACCCTGCAGCCTCTCACGTTTAGCCTTTGGAATCTCGCCTCACAACATGATTGCTATCCTTGATGCATCCCTTGCCTCGAGCCCTGATTGCTTTCTTGGCTGCATCCCTCCTCTCCTCACAGCCCGGTTGTCATCACTGCTTCATCCGTCGCTTCATGCATTCTGGCTGCTGGGCCCTTCCCACCGCACACCTCGATTGCTATCTCTTCTGCATCACACACCCCGATTGCTATCTCTGCTACATCCCTCGGCTCTCACTTCTGCATCCTTCGCCTCCCACCTCGATTGCTATCAATGCTGCATCCGTAACCTCACACCCCGATTGCTATGCGGGGAGGCTCCTTGGCCGCCTTGGAAATTTCTGTGTGTCGGACGCACCGCGGGATAAGGGGTTGGCACTGGTAGTCGCCCCAAGTGCGCCCGATTCTTAGACCGCTTCGAGGTGACCTCGTAGCCTCTTTCGTCCAGGCTTCCTGCCTTCAACGCCCTTTTTACACCTCGATTGCTATGCGCGGGCTCGTTGGCGTCTATCACCTCTCTGCGAAGAGTGGCACGATGATTGTTGGGGTAAATCGTAGCAGTCCGATCTCTGGCCTTGGGCCATTGTGAGGGCTGATCGATTTCCTGTGCGCATCTCGTGTTCGCCCAGTAACAGACTCGACGACTTGTAATCGGTCTTGTTCCCGATTGTTCCTGGAGGTAGTCTTCGGAACTCTTGGATTTGACCTGTCACTCGAACTGTCCTCTTCCGAGGATGCTTGTGTGTGTGTGCTTGTGCCATTTCCTTGGCGGTATTAACGAGATATTAAAGAGCGGAGTGAGCGCCTCGCCCAGCTATGTTTGGGGCTCTCACTCCCTTACCCGGTGTGCGACCGCTTTGCACGTAGGTTGCGGAGCATCGCGACTCTTTCGATGTTTGGCGGTTGTCTTCCGGTGATGCGTTGGTCCCGAAGTGCACGTTACTAGCATTTCTGCCATTGTTCTCGATCTTTGGCACGTTCCTTCGTTGCAATTGGATATATATCTCCGTTTATACGCGCAGGCTTCTCCCGCCTATTCAGCGCTGTCCCACTCTCAGCACTCTCGTGGTCTCCTTGGCTTCTCTCTCCCGTGAGCGAGCTCTCTTCTCGAGTCTTTTCCATGTCCCATGGAGGTTGCCTTGCGAAATTCGGGCACACAAACGTGACCGGATAAGAGCGGAATTGCCTATGAGGAGAAGCTCACCTTAGGGAGCAGCAATGCCGAGTGTTTCGACAGAGGGTAGAGGGGGCGTTGTTTGGGCGGTTGCACAAAAGAGTGCTACGGTTGCACTGAAGGTTGCTTCTTCGTCTCCGACGAACTCTTCGAGGCAAAAAAGCTTGTATACGGGGTCGAGGTGGGACTGTTCGTGCGAGTTGCGCCACCAAAAGTGCGTAGGGGGCATATACCTGGGAAATGGATGTCTCTGAGTGGCCTTACTCGGTCGCGTGCACGGTGCATTCTCTAACGGCAGGACTGTCGCGAGCATGTGCGGTTCGGATGTTTTCGGGTAAAGGGTTCCGTACGGGATGTTCTTCCCAGGCTCCTGTGAACCGAGACTC
>NW_026728854.1:182500-202500 GCF_030272615.1 Cryptomeria japonica | reverse complement strand
GGAACCTTAGAGTAAGAAACATCACCGTGCACCTTGGCCAACGTGCGCGACTCGACCGAGCGCGCACTGGCCGAGGTGCACACCGATTTCACCTGGGTGCGCGCGCAGCACCTCGGGCGCACCGGGGTGCGCGCACAACGCCCGGGTTGCACCGTGGCCTGTGTGCTCGGGGCGCCTCGGGTGCGCGCTCGGTGTCGCCCCCCGCGCGCGCGGTAGTGCGGGCAGCGCACCCCGGCCCGGCCCGGCCCCGACGAGAACGCAAACGGGCAAAAGGTTTATTCAAATAGCATTGCGACGCCCGGCGAAAAACTAAAAAAGGGTGCAACACCGGGACTTCCCGGGAGGTCACCCATCCCAGTACTACTCCGGCCCAAGCGCGCTTAACTGCGGAGTTCTGATGGGATCCGGTGCACTAACGCTGGTATGATCGCACCCGTTATGAGCTTGTCGCAGTGTGTACTTAGCAAACCGCGACCCACGTGCGAATCCACCCCGGCCACCCACCCCCGTCGAGGTGCACACCCTCCCTCGCGAAGTGCGCCCCGTTCGCCAAGTGTGAGCCCTGCCCGGGTGCGCGCACCTTGCTAGGGCGTCGGGTGTGCACCCGGCCCGGCCTACGTGCGTGCACCTGGACGGGGCGTCGTGTGCGTGCAGTGTCCCGTCTGCAACGCGGTGCCCACACACCACCTCGGGCGCAACGACCTGCGCTCACATGTGGGCCGAGTGCACCTTGGTGCATGTTCGGGGCGCCTCGGGTGCACGCTCGATCTTGCCCCGGTGCACCAAGGCGCTCGGTTTGCCCCGGGTGCGCACTTGGTGCAAGGTGGGCACCCAAAATAGGGATCAAGCACCAAAACACAAGTTTCGGGATGCAAAATGGGACCCAAGGACCACAAATGCGTTCCAAGACCCATGATGGGTCCACGAGAACAAAAATGTGTTCCGAGACTTAATAAACAAATATTGGGTTTTAGGAGAAGAAACATGCTCTGATGCCCAAAACGAGAATCGACCCCGAAAAGGCCACAGGCCAAAAGTGGGATGCGAGACAAAAAAAAATGGGACCCGAGGACCAAAATTGGGTTCCCAGGTCGAAGACAGGGCAACCGGACAAGAAACGACCTCTAAGGCTCGAAATGAGTCCCGACGACTAAAACTTGACAAGAAGCACCCATCAGGCACCCAACTCGACACCCATGGGATGCCGACCCACCCGGGCTTCCACCTAGCACACCTTGGCACCCACCCACCCTCGCACCCAACCTCGCACCCAACTTAGCACCTTTGAACCCACATTGGCACTCACCCTGACCCTGGCACCTTGGAACCCACATTGGCACTCACCTTGACCCTGGCACCCACCTTTGCACTCACCTTGGGACCCACCCTGGCTCCCACCTCGGCACCCACCCAGACACCCACCTTGGTTCCTTGGCACCCACCTTGGATCCTTGGCACCCACCCCGACACCCACCTTGGCACGCAACTTGGCTACTTGCCACCCACCTTGGCTCCTTGACGCCCACCCCGACAACCACCCCGTGACCTACCCTGGCTAGGGTTGGTGCACACCCACCCTGGTGCCCACCTTGGCACCCACCCCATGACCCACCTTGGCACGCACCTTAGTACCCACCCCGTTACCCACCCTAGGACCCACCCCGTGACCCACCTTGGCCAGGGTGGGTGCCTTGGTGCGCACAACTTGCCTGGGCTGCACACCAGGGCGGGCTCAAGATGGCACCCGCGTTCCGTTTTTTTCACTATCTTTCAAAACGGAAATTTTAAAATCTCGTTTTTTTTTTTTTTTTGCCTTTTCTGGAAATTAGTGAAGGCAGCGCATCAAAGGTGCGCAATGCTGGTGCGAACCCGGGAGCGCTCCGATGTGTGCTCCAAGGTGCGGCGTGCACGAAGTCCGAGCCCGGCTTGCCCCGGGTGCGCACCTCGCGTGCACCTTCGCCGGGGTGAGCACCTTGGCTGGGTTGCGCGCCCTGGTGCGCACCAAGGAGCGCTCTGAAGTGTGCTCCAAGGTGCGGCGTGCACGAAGTCGGAGCTCGGTTTGCCCCGGGTGTGCACCTCGGGTGCGCACCTCGCGTGCACCTTCGCTGCGGTGGGCACCTTGGCTGGGTTGCGCGCCTTGGTGGGCACCATGCAGTGCACGAAGTCGGAGCCCGGTTTGCCCCGGGCGCGCACCTCCGCCAGGGTGGGCACCTTGGTGCGCACAACTTGCCTGGGCTGCGCACCAGGAAGGGCTCAAGATGGCACCCGCGTTCCGTTTTTTTCACTATCTTTCAGAACGGAAATTTTAAAATATCGTTTTTTTTTGCCTTTTCTGGAAATTAGTGAAGGCAGCGCATCAAAGGTGCGCAACGCTGGTGCGAACCTGGGAGCGCTCCGATGTGTGCTCCAAGGTGCGGCGTGCACGAAGTCGGAGCCCGGTTTGCCCCGGGTGCGCCCTGGTGGGCACCATGGTGCGCACCAAGGAGCGCTCCGAAGTGTGCTCCAAGGTGCGGCCTGCACGAAGTCGGAGCCCGGTTTGCCCCGGGCGTGCACCGCGGGTGGGCACCTTGGTGCGCATGCCTTGCCTGGGCTGCGCACCAGGGCGGGCTCAAGATGGCACCCGCGTTCCGTTTTTTTCACTATCTTTCAAAACGGAAATTTTAAAATCTCATTTTTTTTTGCCTTTTCTGGAAATTAGTGAAGGCAGCGCATCAAAGGTGCGCACCTCGCTGCCCACCACGGTGCGCAACGCCGGTGGGCACCCGGGAGTGCTTCGAAGTGTGCTCCAAGGTGCTGCGTGCACGTTGTCGGAGCCCGGTTTGCCCCGGGTGCGCACCTCGCGTGCACCTTCGTCGGGGTGGGCACCTTGGCTGGGTTTGCCCCGGCTGCGCTCCGAAGCGGGGTTATTGGAGCGCCGCCTCTTTTTTTGTCGGAGCGTTTGGTGGGGTTTCTCGCATTGGCTCTTCCCAGGCCCGGTTGCCACCCTGGCGCGCACGAAGTCGGAAGTAGGGTTAATTGCCCGGGTGCGCACCTTTGCCAGGGTGGGCACCTTACCTGGGCTGTGCACCAGGGCGGGCTCAAGATGGCACCCGCGTTCCGTTTTTTTCACTATCTTTCAAAACGGAAATTTTAAAATCTCCTCTTTTTTTTGCCTTTTCTGGAAATTAGTGAAGGCAGCGCATCAAAGGTGCGCACCTCGCTGCCCACCTTGGTGTGCTCTGAGGTGCGCACCCGGGAGCGCTACGAAGTGTGCTCCAAGATGCGGCGTGCACGTTGTCGGAGCCCGGTTTGCCCCGGGTGCGCACCTCGCCTGCACCTTGGCCGGGGTGGGCACCCTGGCTGGGTTTGCCCAGGGTGCGCTCCGAAGCGGGGTTACTGGAGCGCCCCCTCTTTTTTTGTCAGAGCGTTTGGTGGGGTTTCTCGCATTGGCTCTTCCCAGGCCCGGTTGTTGGGTGCGCTCCCACCCTGGCGCGCGCGAAGTTGGAAGTTGGGTTAATTGCCCGGGCGCGCACCTTCGCCAGGGTGGGCACCTTGGTGCGCACACCTTGGCTGGGCTGCGCACCAGGGCGGGCTCAAGATGGCACCAGCATTCCCTTTTTCTCACTATCTTTCAAAACGGAAATTTTAAAATCTCGTTTTCTTTTGCCTTTTATGGAAATTAGTGAAGGCATCGCATCAAAGGTGCGCACCTCGCTGCCCACCTTGGTGTGCTCCGAGGTGCCCACCACGGTGCGCTCCGAGGTGCCCACCACGGTGCGCAACGCCGGTGCGAACCCGGGAGCGCCCCGATGTGTGCTCCAAGGTGCGGCGTGCACGAAGCCGGACCCCGGTTTGCCCCGGGTGCGCACCTCGCGTGCACCTTGGTGCGCACACCTTGGCTGGGTTGCGCGGCCTGGTGGGCACCATGGTGCGCACCAAGGAGCGCTCCGAAGTGTGCTCCAAGGTGCGGCGTGCACGAAGTCCTAGCCCGGTTTGCCCCGGGTGCGCACCTTCGCCGCGGTGGGCACCATGGCGTGCACGAAGTCGGAGCCCGGTTTGCCCCGGGTGCGCACCTCGCGTGCACCTTCGCCGGGGTGGGCACCTCGGCTGGGTTGCGCGCCCTGGTGCGCACCAAGGAGCGCTCCGAAGTGTGCTCCAAGGTGCGGCGTGCACGAAGTCGGAGCCCGGTTTGCCCCGGGTGCGCACCTTCGCCGCGGTGGGCACCCTGGTGCGCACCATGGCGTGCACGAAGTCGGAGCCCGGTTTGCCCCGGGTGCGCACCTCGCGTGCACCTTCGGCGGGGTTGCGCGCCCTGGTGCGCACCAAGGAGCGCTCCGAAGTGTGCTCCAAGGTGCGGCGTGCACGAAGTCGGAGCCCGGTTTGCCCCGGGTGCGCACCTCGCGTGCACCTTCGGCGGGGTTGCGCGCCCTGGTGGGCACCATGGTGCGCACCAAGGAGCGCTCCGAAGTGTGCTCCAAGGTGCGGCGTGCACGAAGTCGGAGCCCGGTTTGCCCCGGGTGCGCACCTCGCGTGCACCTTCGCCGCGGTGGGCACCATGGCGTGCACGAAGTCGGAGCCCGGTTTGCCCCGGGTGCGCACCTCGCGTGCACCTTCGCCGGGGTGGGCACCTCGGCTGGGTTGCGCGCCCTGGTGCGCACCAAGGAGCGCTCCGAAGTGTGCTCCAAGGTGCGGCGTGCACGAAGTCGGAGCCCGGTTTGCCCCGGGTGCGCACCTCGCGTGCACCTTCGCCGCGGTGGGCACCATGGCGTGCACGAAGTCGGAGCCCGGTTTGCCTCGGGTGCGCACCCCGCGTGCACCTTCGCCGGGGTGGGCACCTCGGCTGGGTTGCGCGCCCTGGTGCGCACCAAGGAGCGCTCCGAAGTGTGCTCCAAGGTGCGGCGTGCACGAAGTCGGAGCCCGGTTTGCCCCGGGTGCGCACCTCGCGTGCACCTTCGCCGCGGTGGGCACCTTGGCTGGGTTGGGCACCATTGAGCGCTCCGAAGTGTGCTCCAAGGTGCGCACCATGGCCCTCCAAGGTGCGCAGCATGGCGTGCACGAAGTCGGAGCCCGGTTTGCCCCGGGTGCGCACCTCGCGTGCACCTTCGCCAGGGTGGGCACCTCGGTGCGCACACCTTCTCAATGTTTTCTTGCCTTTTCTGGAAATTGGTGAAGGCAGCGCATCAAAGGTGCGCACCTCGGTGTGCTCCGAGGTGCGAACCCGAGAGCGCTCCGAGGTGCCCACGAAGTCGAAAGTCGGGTTAATTGCATTGTTTTCCCCGGGTGCGCTCCGAGGTGCGCAACATCGGTGCGCACCAAGGAGGGCTCCGAAGTGTGCTCCAAGGTGCGCACGATTCGGAGCTCGGTTTGCCCGGGGTGCGCACACCTTGGCTGGGTTGCGCACCCTTTGTGCGCTCCAAGGTGCGCACGAAGTCGGAGCTCGGTTTGCCCCGGGTGCGCACCTTCGCCAGGGTGCGCACCTTGATGCGCACGCCTTGGCTGGGCTGCGCACCTTGGTGGGCGCCATGGTGCGCACCTTTCGTGCGCTCCAAGGTGCGCACGAAGTCGGAGCTCGGTTTGCCCCGGGTGCGCACCTTGGTGGGCGCCGTGGTGCACTCCGAGGTGCCCAAGATTGGTGCGCAACAAGGAGCGCTCCGAAGTGCGCTCCAAGGTGCGCAGGTGCGCGCGAAGTCGAAAGTTGGGTTAATTGTCCGGTTTGCCTCGGGTGCGCACCTTGCGTGCACCTTCGCCAGGGTGGGCGCCTTGGTGCGCACACCTTGGCTGGGCTGCGCACCCGGGCGCGCACACCTTGGCACCCGCGTTTCCTTCATTTTAAATTTTTTTTTTTTACAATCTCTCAAGTGGGAAATTCTATAATCTCAACTTTTTTTGCCTTTTCAGGAAACTTTTGAATGGAGCGCATCATTGGTGCGCTCCGAAGTGTGCTCCAAGGTGCGCACCTCTGGTGTGCTCCAAAGCTCTCTCCAGCTGCGTGCACCTGCCCCGGCCGCGCACCCGGCCCCGCCCAGCTTCGCTCACCTGTCCCGGGCGTCTGGTGCGGAACCTTAGAGTAAGAAACATCACCGTGCACCTTGGCCAACGTGCGCGACTCGACCGAGCGCGCACTGGCCGAGGTGCACACCGATTTCACCTGGGTGCGCGCGCAGCACCTCGGGCGCACCGGGGTGCGCGCACAACGCCCGGGTTGCACCGTGGCCTGTGTGCTCGGGGCGCCTCGGGTGCGCGCTCGGTGTCGCCCCCCGCGCGCGCGGTAGTGCGGGCAGCGCACCCCGGCCCGGCCCGGCCCCGACGAGAACGCAAACGGGCAAAAGGTTTATTCAAATAGCATTGCGACGCCCGGCGAAAAACTAAGAAAGGGTGCAACACCGGGACTTCCCGGGAGGTCACCCATCCTAGTACTACTCCGGCCCAAGCGCGCTTAACTGCGGAGTTCTGATGGGATCCGGTGCACTAACGCTGGTATGATCGCACCCGTTATGAGCTTGTCGCAGTGTGTACTTAGCAAACCGCGACCCACGTGCGAATCCACCCCGGCCACCCACCCCCGTCGAGGTGCACACCCTCCCTCGCGAAGTGCGCCCCGTTCGCCAAGTGTGAGCCCTGCCCGGGTGCGCGCACCTTGCTAGGGCGTCGGGTGTGCACCCGGCCCGGCCTACGTGCGTGCACCTGGACGGGGCGTCGTGTGCGTGCAGTGTCCCGTCTGCAACGCGGTGCCCACACACCACCTCGGGCGCAACGACCTGCGCTCACATGTGGGCCGAGTGCACCTTGGTGCATGTTCGGGGCGCCTCGGGTGCACGCTCGATCTTGCCCCGGTGCACCAAGGCGCTCGGTTTGCCCCGGGTGCGCACTTGGTGCAAGGTGGGCACCCAAAATAGGGATCAAGCACCAAAACACAAGTTTCGGGATGCAAAATGGGACCCAAGGACCACAAATGCGTTCCAAGACCCATGATGGGTCCACGAGAACAAAAATGTGTTCCGAGACTTAATAAACAAATATTGGGTTTTAGGAGAAGAAACATGCTCTGATGCCCAAAACGAGAATCGACCCCGAAAAGGCCACAGGCCAAAAGTGGGATGCGAGACAAAAAAAAATGGGACCCGAGGACCAAAATTGGGTTCCCAGGTCGAAGACAGGGCAACCGGACAAGAAACGACCTCTAAGGCTCGAAATGAGTCCCGACGACTAAAACTTGACAAGAAGCACCCATCAGGCACCCAACTCGACACCCATGGGATGCCGACCCACCCGGGCTTCCACCTAGCACACCTTGGCACCCACCCACCCTCGCACCCAACCTCGCACCCAACTTAGCACCTTTGAACCCACATTGGCACTCACCCTGACCCTGGCACCTTGGAACCCACATTGGCACTCACCTTGACCCTGGCACCCACCTTTGCACTCACCTTGGGACCCACCCTGGCTCCCACCTCGGCACCCACCCAGACACCCACCTTGGTTCCTTGGCACCCACCTTGGATCCTTGGCACCCACCCCGACACCCACCTTGGCACGCAACTTGGCTACTTGCCACCCACCTTGGCTCCTTGACGCCCACCCCGACAACCACCCCGTGACCTACCCTGGCTAGGGTTGGTGCACACCCACCCTGGTGCCCACCTTGGCACCCACCCCATGACCCACCTTGGCACGCACCTTAGTACCCACCCTGTTACCCACCCTAGGACCCACCCCGTGACCCACCTTGGCCAGGGTGGGTGCACCCACCCTGGTGCCCACCTTGGCACCCACCCATCCTAGCACCCAGCCTGTGACCGGGCTTGGAACCCAACCTTGCACCCGTCTTGGCCAGTGTGGGTGCGCACCCATCCTGGCACCCACGTTGTGACACACCCTTTAACCCACGCACCCTAGCAGCCACGTTGGCACCCACCTTGGAACACAACCTAGCAACTTGGCACCCACCCCGTGACCCACCTTGGCATCCACCATAGCAGTCGCCCACTTGGCACCCACCTTGGAACCCAAGTTGGCACCCACCTCGGCACCCACCTTGACACTTGTGGACCCACCTTGCCACTCACCCTAGCATCGACCCATCCTAGCACCCACCCTGGCACCTTTGCACCCTAGCACTCACCCATCCTAGCACCTAACCTGTGACCCACCTTGACACTCACCCTCGCACCCACCTTGGAACCCAACCTAGCACCCACCCACCCTGACACCAACCCTAGCACCTACCCACCCTTGCACCCACCCTGTGACCCATCTTGGCACCCACCCATCCTACCACTCAACCTATCACCCACCTTCTCACCCACCTTGGCATCCACCTTAGCACCCACCCACACTGGCACCTTGGCACCCACCTCGGGCAAGGTGGGTGCACACCCACCCTGACACCCAATTTAGAACCAACCGAGCATGTTACCCACCTTGGCACCCACATTGCAGCCCACCCTAGTACCCACCCTATGACCCACATTGGCATCCACACCCTAGCACCCAGGCACCTCGACACCCGCCTTGACACGCACCCTAGCACTAAACCTGTGACCCACCTTGGAACTCACCCTAGAACCCACCCACCCTGTGAACCACCTTGGCATCCACCTTAGCACCCACCCACCTTGGCACCCACTCTAGCACTCACCCATCCTAACACCCAACTTGTTACCCACCTTGGCACCCGCCCTCGCGTCCACCTTGAAACCCACCCTAGCACCCACCCACGCAGGAGCCCACCTTGGCACCCAACCTAACACCCACGCATCCTGGCACCCAACTTGTGACCCACCTTGGAACCCACCCTAGTACCCACCTTTGAACCCACTATATCACCAACCCACCTTGGCACCCACCCTATGACCCTCTTTGGAATCCACCCTAGCACGCACCCACCCTGGCACCCACCATGGAGCGCACCCTAGCACCCACCCACCTCGGCACGCACCTCAACACCCACCTTGGTGTGCGCACTGCGCCAACCTCTCAAAGACCCTATGTGGTGCGCTCCAAAGTGTACACCTTTGGTGCGCTCCAAGGTGCGCACCTTTGGTGCACACCGAGGTGCACACCAAAGTGTGCACCGAGGTGAGCACCAAAGTGCACTCCAAGGTGCACACCAAGGCGTGCACCTTTGGTGCGGTCAATGCAAACGAATTCGGAAGTTGGGGTCGATGTCCTAATCGCTGCTGCAGACTACACGTATGAGAATCGGACAAATAGCTTTATATAGGGGAGGTGTTGCGTTTGATGGGTCGACTCCCCTGGTTGTGTGCACTGCACCAACTTCAAAGACCCTGTCTTGTTTAAGAAGTCAAAAGTTGGGGTGGATGTCCTAATCATTGCTGCAGTCTACGCATGTATGAGAATCAGACAAATAGCTTATATAGGGGAGGTGTTGCATTCGGTGGGTTGACTCCCCTGGTTGTGCGCACTGCGCCAACCTCAAAGACCCCGCATAGCAGAAGAAGTCGGAAGTCGGATTTTGGTGAGCACCAAGGCGTGCACCTTTGGTGCGGTCAACGCAGACGAATTCAGAAGTTGGGGTGGATGTCCTAATCGTTGTTGCAGGCTACACATGTATGAGAATCAGACAAATAGCTTATATAGGGGAGGTGTTGGGTTTGATGGGTCAACTCCCTTGGTTGTGCGCATTACGCCAACCTCAAAGACCTTGTTTTCGTTAAGAAGTCAAAAGTTGGGGTCAATGTCCTAATGGCTCCTGTAGGCTACACATGTATGAGAATCGGACAAATAGCTTATATAGGGGAGGTGTTGGGTTTGATGGGTCGACTCCCCTGGTTGTGCGCATTACGTCAACCTCAAAGACCTTGTTTTCGTTAAGAAGTCAAAAGTTGGGGTCGATGTCCTAATTGCTCCTGTAGACTACACATGTATGAGAATCAGACAAATAGCTTATATAGGGGAGGTGTTGGGTTTGATGGGTTGACTCCCCTAGTTGTTCGCATTACACCAACCTCAAAGACCTTGTTTTCGTTTAGAAGCCGAAAGTTGGGGTCGATGTCCTAATTGCTCCTGCAGGCTACGCATGTATGAGAATCAGACAAATAGCTTATATAGGGGAGGTGTTGGGTTTGATGGGTCGACTCCCCTGGTTGTGCGCATTGCGCCAACCTCAAAGACCCTGCATTGCGGATGAAGTCGAAAGTCAGAGTTTGGTGTGCTACAAGGTGTGGTCGAAGGTGCTCACCTAGGTGTGCACCTTTGGAGCGCAGGAAAAGTGCCCTCCAAAAGTGCGCACCTTTGGAGTGCACAAAAGTGCCCTCCAAAAGTGCGCACCTTTGGAGCGCACAAAAGTGCCCTCCAAAAAGTGCCCTCCAAAAGTGCGCACCTTTGGAGCGCACAAAAGTGCCCTCCAAAAAGTGCCCTCCAAAAGTGCGCACCTTTGGAGTGCAGAAAAGTGCCCTCCAAAAAGTGCCCTCCAAAAGTGTGCACCTTTGGAGTGCACAAAAGTGCCCTCCAAAAGTGCGCACCTTTGGAGCGCAGAAAAGTGCCCTCCAAAAAGTGCCCTCCAAAAGTGCGCACCTTTGGAGCGCAGAAAAGTGCCCTCCAAAAAGTGCCCTCCAAAAGTGCGCACCTTTGGAGCGCAGAAAAGTGCCCTCCAAAAAGTGCCCTCCAAAAGTGCGCACCTTTGGAGCGCAGAAAAGTGCCCTCCAAAAAGTGCCCTCCAAAAGTGCGCACCTTTGGAGCGCACAAAAGTGCCCTCCAAAAAGTGCCCTCCAAAAGTGCGCACCTTTGGAGCGCACAAAAGTGCCCTCCAAAAGTGCGCACTTTTGGTGCGCACCAAGGCGCTGGTTCGGTCGTTGCAGGCGAGTTCGGAAGTTGGGGTCGATGTCCTGAGCGGAGGTGCAAACTACACAGGTGTCGGAATCGGACAAATAGCTTATATAGGGGAGGTGTATGCTTCGATGGGTCGACTCCCCAGGTTGAGCGCACCGCGCCAACCTCAAAGACCCTACGGTATGGATGAAGTCGGAAGTTGGGTCCGATGACCGATTCGATTAGTAGGTATGCTCATGAGGTCGGAATTTGGGTCCGATGACCTGCCATGTGCAGGAAGGCGAATGTTGGCACTGTGCGTTGCAAGGTGCACACCAAGGTGCTGGTGCGGTCTTTTTAGTCGAGTTCGGAAGTTGGGGTCGATGTCCTGATCGGAGGTGCAAGCTACACAGGTGTGGGAATCGGACAAATAGCTTATATAGGGGAGGTGTATGCTTCGTTGGGTCGACTCCCCGGGTTGAGCGCACCGCGCCAACCTCAAAGACCCTACGGTATGGATGAAGTCGGAAGTTGGGTCCGATGACCGATTCGATATGTAGGCATACTCGCGAGGTCGGAATTTGGGTCCGATGACCTGCCATGTGCAGGAAGGCGAATGTTGGCACTGTGCGTTGCAAGGTGCGCACCAAGGCGCTGGTTCGGTCGTTGCAGGCGAGTTCGGAAGTTGGGGTCGATGTCCTGATCGGAGGTGCAAACTACACAGGTGTGGGAATCGGACAAATAGCTTATATAGGGGAGGTGTATGCTTCGTTGGGTCGACTCCCCGGGTTGAGCGCACCGCGCCAACCTCAAAGACCCTACGGTATGGATGAAGTCGGAAGTTGTGTCCGATGACCGATTCGATATGTAGGCATACTCGCGAGGTCGGAATTTGGGTCCGATGACCTGCCATGTGCAGGAAGGCGAATGTTGGGACTGTGCGTCGCAAGGTGCGCACCAAGGCGCTGGTGCCGTCGTTGCAGTCGAGTTCGGAAGTTGGGGTCGATGTCCTGGTCAGAGGTGCAAACTACACAGGTGTGGGAATCGGACAAATAGCTTATATAGGGGAGGTGTATGCTTCGATGGGTCGACTCCCCGGGTTGAGCGCACCGCGCCAACCTCAAAGACCCTACAGTATGGATGAAGTCGGAAGTTGGGTCCGATGACCGATTCGATACGTAGGCATATTGGCGAGGTCTGAATTTGTGTCCGATGACCTGCCATGCGCAGGAAGGCGGAATTTGGGTCCGATGACCGAGTTGATGGCGTGCCATGCGCAGAAAGGCGGAATTTGGGTCCGATGACCGAGTTGATGTTGATGGCCCGCCATGCACAGGAAGGCGGAATTTGGGTCCGATGACCGATTTGAAGGCGTGCCATGCGCAGAAAGGCGGAGTTTGGGTCCGATGACCGAGTTGATATTGATGGCCCGCCATGCGCAGGAAGGCGGAATTTGGGTCCGATGACCTGACATACGCATGGAGTCCGACTCGGGGGCCGATGTTCGATTCGATGACTTGCATTGTGGGTAAAGTCGGAAGTTGTGGTCTTTGACCCGATTCGATGACCAGACTTCGGCTGCTTGAGAATCGGACAAATAACTTATATAGGGGAGGTAGTGTTCTCGAGCATCCTCCCCCCGTGCCCGTTTATGTCGATTGATGCTGGTGCTCGACTGGTTGGAGCGCTCGGATGCAAAAATCTTGCACCAGGATTTATCGATTGTGATGGACACGGCAAGTCTCCTGATTGCTATGCAGGAGCTCATCGTGAATCTCTATGCGGCCTTGGTATGGACTCGACCTGCGGAATGGTTCGGCAATGGTAGTCGCTCCAACACGTCCTTGCAATGGCCACAGAGGTGATTCGACTAGAGCTCCAGTCTAGCTTTTGGGTTGCTTGGCGGACTGGTATAGCCGCGATCGAGTTCCGGCCATGAACGTTTTAGATAGCTCTTGGGCTTTCTGGGACGGAAGTCGGAAGTTTGGGCTGTTGTCCGATTTGATGACCATTCTTCGGATGTGTGAGAATCGGACAAATAACTTATATAGGGGACTGTGTTGTCTCACGCAGCCCCCTCCGTGCCCCTCTATCTCGACCGATGTTGGTGCTTGAAAGGGTTGGGATCGCTCGGATTTATAAACGTGCACCACCATTTGTCGAGTGTGAGGGACGCGGCAGGTCTCCTAAATGCTATACGGGCGCTCTCTGAGAATCTCTATCCGGCCTCGACACAGACTAGTCTTGCTGAATGGTTTGGCACTGGTAGTCGATCCAACACGTCGTTGTTGTGGCCGCCTAGGCGATTCGATTCGAGCCCCCGTCTAGCTTTTGGGTTGCTTGGCGGATTTTGCCCTATCCGCAAGTGAGCTCGGTCCCTAAACGTTCGAGAAACCCGATTGCTATGCGCCGACTCTCTTTCTTGCGAGCCTCCATCTAGCTTTTGGGTCTCTACGGAACGGAAGTCGGAATCTGGGACCGTTGTTTGATTCGACGAGGCAGACTACGGTTGTGCGAGAATCGGACAAATAACTTATATAGGGGAGGTGTTGACTGGAGCATTCTCCCCCGTGCCCCTCTAACTCGACCAATGCTGGCGCTCGAACGGTGGTAGCGCTCGGATTTTCGTTGAGCGCCAGCATTGGTCGATTTAGAGGGGCATGCGAGATTCCCGAATGCTATGCGAGGGCTCTAACGGAAATGTCTATTGGTTTCGGTATGGATGCAATTGCGAGTGGTTCGGCAAAGGTAGTCGTTCCGATGCGTCCATGTCGTGGCCAAATCGATAATTCGATTTGAGCCCTCGTATAGCATTTGGGTCTCTCGATGTGATTCCGCATTCCAGTCCCTTTGGGCACTGCTTGAGCCGCATCCCAGGGGGTTCCCTTCCCAATAATCTGCCTCGCAACCCGATTGCTATGCGGTGAGGCTCCTCGGCCGCCTCGGAACTATCTGTGTATCAGACGCATCGCGGGATAAGGGGTTGGCAACGGTAGTCGCCCCAAGCGCGTCCGATGCTTGGACCATTCCGAGGCGGCCCTGAAGCCTCTTCCGTCTAGCCGTTGGGTCCTTCTCGCCGCATCCCTTGCCTCGCACCCCGATTGCTATGCGGTGAGGCTCCTCGGCCGCCTTGGAACTATCTGTGTATCAGACGCATCGCGGGATAAGGGGTTGTCACTGGTAGTCGCCCCAAGCGCGTCCGATGCTTGGACCATTCCGAGGCGGCCCTGAAGCCTCTTCCGTCTAGCCGTTGGGTCCTTCTCGCCGCATCCCTCGACTCGCACCCCGATTGCTATGCGGTGAGGCTCCTCGGCCGCCTTGGAACTATCTGTGTATCGGACGCGTCGCGGGATAAGGGGTTGTCACTGGTAGTCGCCCCAAGCGCGTCCGATGCTTGGACCATTCCGAGGCGGCCCTGAAGCCTCTTCCGTCTAGCCGTTGGGTCCTTCTCGCCGCATCCCTCGCCTCGCACCCCGATTGCTATGCGGTGAGGCTCCTCGGCCGCCTTGGAACTATCTGTGTATCGGACGCGTCGCGGGATAAGGGGTTGTCACTGGTAGTCGCCCCAAGCGCGTGCGATGCATGGACCATTCCCAGGCGGCCCTGAAGCCTCTTCCGTCTAGCCGTTGGGTCCTTCTCGCCGCATCCCTCGCCTCGCACCCCGATTGCTATGCGGTGAGGCTCCTCGGCCGCCTTGGAACTATCTGTGTATCGGACGCGTCGCGGGATAAGGGGTTGTCACTGGTAGTCGCCCCAAGCGCGTCCGATGCTTGGACCATTCCGAGGCGGCCCTGAAGCCTCTTCCGTCTAGCCGTTGGGTCCTTCTCGCCGCATCCCTCGCCTCGCACCCCGATTGCTATGCGGTGAGGCTCCTCGGCCGCCTTGGAACTATCTGTGTATCGGACGCGTCGCGGGATAAGGGGTTGTCACTGGTAGTCGCCCCAAGCGCGTCCGATGCTTGGACCATTCCGAGGCGGCCCTGAAGCCTCTTCCGTCTAGCCGTTGGGTCCTTCTCGCCGCATCCCTCGCCTCGCACCCCGATTGCTATGCGGTGAGGCTCCTCGGCCGCCTTGGAACTATCTGTGTATCGGACGCGTCGCGGGATAAGGGGTTGTCACTGGTAGTCGCCCCAAGCGCGTCCGATGCTTGGACCATTCCGAGGCGGCCCTGAAGCCTCTTCCGTCTAGCCGTTGGGTCCTTCTCGCCGCATCCCTCGCCTCGCACCCCGATTGCTATGCGGTGAGGCTCCTCGGCCGCCTTGGAACTATCTGTGTATCGGACGCATCGCGGGATAAGGGGTTGTCACTGGTAGTCGCCCCAAGCGCGTCCGATGCTTGGACCATTCCGAGGCGGCCCTGAAGCCTCTTCCGTCTAGCCGTTGGGTCCTTCTCGCCGCATCCCTCGCCTCGCACCCCGATTGCTATGCGGTGAGGCTCCTCGGCCGCCTTGGAACTATCTGTGTATCGGACGCGTCGCGGGATAAGGGGTTGTCACTGGTAGTCGCCCCAAGCGCGTCCGATGCTTGGACCATTCCGAGGCGGCCCTGAAGCCTCTTCCGTCTAGCCGTTGGGTCCTTCTCGCCGCATCCCTCGCCTCGCACCCCGATTGCTATGCGGTGAGGCTCCTCGGCCGCCTTGGAACTATCTGTGTATCGGACGCGTCGCGGGATAAGGGGTTGTCACTGGTAGTCGCCCCAAGCGCGTCCGATGCTTGGACCATTCCGAGGCGGACCTGAAGCCTCTTCCGTCTAGCCGTTGGGTCCTTCTCGCCGCATCCCTCGCCTCGCACCCCGATTGCTATGCGGTGAGGCTCCTCGGCCGCCTTGGAACTATCTGTGTATCGGACGCGTCGCGGGATAAGGGGTTGTCACTGGTAGTCGCCCCAAGCGCGTCCGATGCTTGGACCATTCCGAGGCGGCCCTGAAGCCTCTTCCGTCTAGCCGTTGGGTCCTTCTTGCCGCATCCCTCGCCTCGCACCCCGATTGCTATGCGGTGAGGCTCCTCGGCCGCCTTGGAACTATCTGTGTATCGGACGCGTCGCGGGATAAGGGGTTGTCACTGGTAGTCGCCCCAAGCGCGTCCGATGCTTGGACCATTCCGAGGCGGCCCTGAAGCCTCTTCCGTCTAGCCGTTGGGTCCTTCTCGCCGCATCCCTCGCCTCGCACCCCGATTGCTATGCGGTGAGGCTCCTCGGCCGCCTTGGAACTATCTGTGTATCGGACGCATCGCGGGATAAGGGGTTGTCACTGGTAGTCGCCCCAAGCGCGTCCGATGCTTGGACCATTCCGAGGCGGCCCTGAAGCCTCTTCCGTCTAGCCGTTGGGTCCTTCTCGCCGCATCCCTCGCCTCGCACCCCGATTGCTATGCGGTGAGGCTCCTCGGCCGCCTTGGAACTATCTGTGTATCGGACGCGTCGCGGGATAAGGGGTTGTCACTGGTAGTCGCCCCAAGCGCGTCCGATGCTTGGACCATTCCGAGGCGGACCTGAAGCCTCTTCCGTCTAGCCGTTGGGTCCTTCTCGCCGCATCCCTCGCCTCGCACCCCGATTGCTATGCGGTGAGGCTCCTCGGCCGCCTTGGAACTATCTGTGTATCGGACGCGTCGCGGGATAAGGGGTTGTCACTGGTAGTCGCCCCAAGCGCGTCCGATGCTTGGACCATTCCGAGGCGGCCCTGAAGCCTCTTCCGTCTAGCCGTTGGGTCCTTCTCGCCGCATCCCTCGCCTCGCACCCCGATTGCTATGCGGTGAGGCTCCTCGGCCGCCTTGGAACTATCTGTGTATCGGACGCGTCGCGGGATAAGGGGTTGTCACTGGTAGTCGCCCCAAGCGCGTCCGATGCTTGGACCATTCCGAGGCGGACCTGAAGCCTCTTCCCTCTAGCCGTTGGGGCTTTCTCGCCGCATCCCTCGCCTCGCACCCCGATTGCTATTCGGTGAGGCTCCTCGGCCGACTTGGAACTATCTGTGTATCGGACGCATCGCGGGATAAGGGGTTGGCAGTGGTAGTCGCCCCAAGCGCGTCCGATGCTTGGACCATTCCGAGGCGGCCCTGCAGCCTCTTCCGTCTAGCCGTTGGGGCCATCTCGCTGCATCCCCCACCTCGCACCACGATTGCTATGCGGTGAGGCTCCTTGGCCGCCTCGGAACTATCTGTGTATCGGACGCATCGCGGGATAAGGGGTTGTCACTGGTAGTCGCCCCAAGCGCGTCCGATGCTTGGACTATTCCGAGGCGGCCCTGCAGCCTCTTCCGTCTAGCCGTTGGGGCCATCTCGCCGCATCCCCCAGCTCCTCGGCCGCCTCGGAACTATCTGTGTATCGGACGCATCGCGGGATAAGGGGTTGGCAGTGGTAGTCGCCCCAAGCGCGTTCGATGCTTGGACTATTCCGAGGCGGCCCCGCAGCCTCTTCCGTCTACCCTTTGGGGCCATCTCGCCGCATCCCTCGCCTCGCACCCCGATTGCTATGCGGTGAGGCTCCTCGGCCGCCTGGGAACTATCTTCGTATCGGATGCATCGCGGGATAAGGGGTTGTCACTGGTAGTCGCCCCAAGCGCGTCCGATGCTTGGACTATTCCGAGGCGGCCCTGTGGCCTCTTCCGTCTAGCCGTTGGGGCCATCTCGCCGCATCCCTCACCTCGCACCCCCATTGCTATGCGGTGAGGCTCCTCGGCCGCCTTGGAACTGTCTTCGTATCGGAAGCATCGCGGGATAAGGGGTTGTCACTGGTAGTCGCCCCAAGCGCGTCCGATGCTTGGACTATTCCGAGGCGGCCCTGCAGCCTCTTCCGTCTAGCCGTTGGGGCCATCTCGCCGCATCCCCCACCTCGCACCCGGATTGCTATGCGGTGAGGCTCCTCGGCCGCCTTGGAACTATCTTCGTATCGGACGCATCGCGGGATAAGGGGTTGTCACTGGTAGTCGCCCCAAGCGCGTCCGATGCTTGGACTATTCCGACGCGGCCCTGTGGCCTCTTCCGTCTAGCCGTTGGGGCCATCTCGCCGCATCCCCCACCTCGCACCCCGATTGCTATGCGGTGAGGCTCCTCGGCCGCCTTGGAACCATCTTCGTATCGGACGCATCGCGGGATGAGGGGTTGTCACTGGTAGTCGCCCCAAGCGCGTCCGATGCTTGGACCATTCCGAGGCGGCCCTGAAGCCTCTTCCGTCTAGCCGTTGGGGCCTTCCCGCCCCATCCCTCGCCTCGCACCCCCGATTGCTATGCGGTGAGGCTCCTCGGCCGCCTTGGAACCATCTGTGTATCGGACGCATCGCGGGATAAGGGGTTGGCACTGGTAGTCGCCCCAAGCGCGTCCGATGCTTGGAGCATTCCGAGGTGGCCCTGAAGCCTCTTCCGTCTAGCCGTTGGGGCCTTCCCGCCCCATCCCTCGCCTCGCACCCCGATTGATATGCGGTGAGGCTCCTCGGCCGCCTTGGAACTATCTGTGTATCGGACGCATCGCGGGATAAGGGGTTGGCACTGGTAGTCGTCCCAATCGCGTCCGATGCTTGGACCATTCCGAGGCGGCCCTGCAGCCTCTTCCGTTTAGCCGTCGGGGCCTTCCCGCCGCATCCCTCGCCTCGCATCCCGATTCCTATGCGGTGAGTCTTCTCGGCCGCCGCGGAACTATACCTGTTATTGCTACTGCATCCTTCGGCTGGTAACCTCCTCTGCCGCCTTGGAACGTTCTCTTTGTCGGACGCGTCGCGGGATAAGGGGTTGGCACTGGTAGTCGCCCCAAGCGCGCCCGATGCATAGACCGCTCCGAGTTGACCTTGCTTTCAGCCTCTCACATGCATAGACCTCTCTGAGTCGACCCTGCAGCCTCTCACGTTTAGCCTTTGGAATCTCGCCTCACAACATGATTGCTATCCTTGATGCATCCCTTGCCTCGAGCCCTGATTGCTTTCTTGGCTGCATCCCTCCTCTCCTCACAGCCCGGTTGTCATCACTGCTTCATCCGTCGCTTCATGCATTCTGGCTGCTGGGCCCTTCCCACCGCACACCTCGATTGCTATCTCTTCTGCATCACACACCCCGATTGCTATCTCTGCTACATCCCTCGGCTCTCACTTCTGCATCCTTCGCCTCCCACCTCGATTGCTATCAATGCTGCATCCGTAACCTCACACCCCGATTGCTATGCGGGGAGGCTCCTTGGCCGCCTTGGAAATTTCTGTGTGTCGGACGCACCGCGGGATAAGGGGTTGGCACTGGTAGTCGCCCCAAGTGCGCCCGATTCTTAGACCGCTTCGAGGTGACCTCGTAGCCTCTTTCGTCCAGGCTTCCTGCCTTCAACGCCCTTTTTACACCTCGATTGCTATGCGCGGGCTCGTTGGCGTCTATCACCTCTCTGCGAAGAGTGGCACGATGATTGTTGGGGTAAATCGTAGCAGTCCGATCTCTGGCCTTGGGCCATTGTGAGGGCTGATCGATTTCCTGTGCGCATCTCGTGTTCGCCCAGTAACAGACTCGACGACTTGTAATCGGTCTTGTTCCCGATTGTTCCTGGAGGTAGTCTTCGGAACTCTTGGATTTGACCTGTCACTCGAACTGTCCTCTTCCGAGGATGCTTGTGTGTGTGTGCTTGTGCCATTTCCTTGGCGGTATTAACGAGATATTAAAGAGCGGAGTGAGCGCCTCGCCCAGCTATGTTTGGGGCTCTCACTCCCTTACCCGGTGTGCGACCGCTTTGCACGTAGGTTGCGGAGCATCGCGACTCTTTCGATGTTTGGCGGTTGTCTTCCGGTGATGCGTTGGTCCCGAAGTGCACGTTACTAGCATTTCTGCCATTGTTCTCGATCTTTGGCACGTTCCTTCGTTGCAATTGGATATATATCTCCGTTTATACGCGCAGGCTTCTCCCGCCTATTCAGCGCTGTCCCACTCTCAGCACTCTCGTGGTCTCCTTGGCTTCTCTCTCCCGTGAGCGAGCTCTCTTCTCGAGTCTTTTCCATGTCCCATGGAGGTTGCCTTGCGAAATTCGGGCACACAAACGTGACCGGATAAGAGCGGAATTGCCTATGAGGAGAAGCTCACCTTAGGGAGCAGCAATGCCGAGTGTTTCGACAGAGGGTAGAGGGGGCGTTGTTTGGGCGGTTGCACAAAAGAGTGCTACGGTTGCACTGAAGGTTGCTTCTTCGTCTCCGACGAACTCTTCGAGGCAAAAAAGCTTGTATACGGGGTCGAGGTGGGACTGTTCGTGCGAGTTGCGCCACCAAAAGTGCGTAGGGGGCATATACCTGGGAAATGG